>NC_087343.1:108037727-108340757 GCF_030014295.1 Loxodonta africana | reverse complement strand
TCCAGAAGCTCCGTAATTCCACCGAAAAGTGCCTGGAAGCACCTCAGTCCCCTAGTCAGCTTCAGCCAGAAGGTGTTCAGCTCTCTTGCTCCATTGGTTAGCAAGCCTAGCTCCACCAGTAAGTGTCTGGAGGCACCCCACTCTGCCAGGAATCTTCCTGAGCACAGCACTCAGCACTCTTGCTCCAAAGGTAGGCTCCAGCACTGTGTTGTATGCTTTTCTCCTAGTTCTGCTGCTGCCCATCCTCTGCGGCTGCAGATTCTCTGCTGCTTCTCACCATCTGTGCCGTTTCCAGTGTAACAGCTCTCCTCATTTCCTTCTGAATCCTCTATCCATTCATAGTTTCAAAACCACTTCCACATATTAGATACCTGTTAGAGCAGCACTCAACTCCTGGCACCAAATTCTGTCTTTGTCATCTAGTGCTGCTATAACAGAAATACCACAAGTGGTTGGCTTTAACAAAGAGAAATTTATTCTTTCACAGCGTACTAGGCTACAAGTCCAAATTCAGGGCATCAGCTCCAGGAAAGGTTTTCTTTGTCAGCTCTGCAGGAAGGTCCTCATCATCAGTCTTTCCCTGGACCAGAGTTTCTCCATGCAGGAATCCCAGGCCCAAATGACTTGCTCTGCTTCCGGTGCTGCTTTCTTGGTGGTATGAGGTCCCCCTTCTCTGTTGCCTTCCCTATCCTTTTATCTCCTGTAAGATAAAAAGTGGTGCAGGGCACACCCCAGGGAAACAAACACCTTTGTATTGGATCTGGGCTGTGACCTAAGTAAGGGTGTTACATCCCACCCTAATCCTCTTTAACATAATCTAATCTTGCCTCATTAACCACAGGAAGAGATTAGGATTTACAACACATAGGAAAATTATATCAATCACAAAATGGAGGACAGCCACACAATATTGGGAATCATGGCCTATCACATTATTGGTGGACACAATTCAATCCATGACAGTATCCACCACCCTAAACCCCTCGGTGAGGGAAATTGTTAAGCGCTCAACTAAGCCACTGCCCTCGAGTTGATTCCTACTTATAGCGACCCTATAGGACAGAGCAGAACAGCCCCATAGAGTTTCCAAGGAGCACCTGGCAGATTCGAACTGCCAACCCTTTGGTTAGCAGCCGTAGCACTTGACCGCTACGCCACCAGGGTTTCCAAGCACTCGACTACTAGCCCACAAATTGGCAGTTTTAACCCACCAGTGGCACCCGAGAAAACAGCCTGGACAATCTGCTCCCAAAAGGTCATAGCATTGCAAACCTTATGGAGCAGTTTTACTCTGCATACATGGGGTTGCCATGAGTTAGAATCAACTCCAGGGAAACTAACAAAAAGAACTCGCCATCCAGCTTTAACACATTTAATATTTTGCTATGTTGGCTCGAGAGCTATTGTGTTTTAAATAGATAAAATATTCAAATACATTTGAAGTCCTTTGTGCACCCTTTTGATTCCATTTCCCTTTCTCCGTCCTTCCCCGAAAAAAGCCCTATCCTGAACTTTACTTTTATATCCAATTTTTTCTTTATAATTTTAAATTTGTTGCTACACATTTATATATCCATTAACAATTTGGCATGTTGTTTTACTTGCTTTTAGTAATTAAGTACTTAGTATCATACTGAATTTATCATTTTGAAGCATCTCTTTTCCATTCAACATTACATTGTTGAGATATATTGACTTTATGTGACTCTAGTTTATTCTTCATAACTGAAAAAGCAAGAAAGTAAAGGGGTTAAGATCAAAGGCTCTGGAGCCTTACTACTACTAACAACATAGCTTTGCAATGTATTAGCTGTGTGCTACCCTGGACGTGGTATTTAATTTTATTGTGCCTTATATTCCTGATCTATAAAACAGAAATATTTAACAGTCTTCATTTCATAGGGTTGTGATGAGGATTAAATGTGTTAATATTTGAAAATCCCTTAGAGCTGCATATGACACATAATAGTTTAAAAGTTTATTAAATACGTGATCTGTGTCATACTTCATTTTATGAAGTGTATGCACCATATTTTGAAGAATATTTAGATTTTTCTGTCTTTACTACTGTAGATTGAGTTGTGTTCTATTGACTGTACCATATCTTTGAGGATGTGTCTTTGTGTACTTGTTCAATAATTTCTCTAAGGTGTAAGTTATGACGTGGTATTGCTGGGTCATAGAAAATGCAGACGCTCACCTTCACTAGATATTGCTGGATAAATCATATTTAAATGCTTATTTAACCTTTTCATGGACCATGGGATATACAGGCCCGTGTTACATTTTTCTCCCTGGAGGTTTATTGGCAGGCATTTGAGCCACTTTAGGACATTCCGGCATCATGACATTTACTGGTGCAACTGCCTAAAAACCATGGAAATTGGTCTGCACCAAATTTGAGTGTTGAGAGCCGTTCATATGAGGGAGATGTTTCCCAGAGGAGTGATTGTGTGAAACTTTTTTTGTGTTTTGGCTTCTGTACAGCAAGATAAGGCTTGCAAATATTTCGTTTGTGTTCTTGGGAAGGGATAGTTACCAGAATTTGCTTGGAAATATTCAAGCAAATGAATTATTTTTGGGATGGAAACAGTTGGTGATTCATTTCCTGGGCCATGGGACCAATATATTCCATGAGTATGATGTGCTTCATGGAACATGGTACTGATATGGCCCACTCTAAATCAAACTGGTAACAATTATGTGCAGCAAGTGCAATGTTTATTTAGTATTTCGTGTGTATTTTTGGAAAGTTGAGTAAGATATTTTATGGCTCAACAGTAACTAGGAGGTATGGTATGCCATAGGATTGGTATGCCCCTTGTGTGTGATGTACTTTATGGAACATGAGTCTAATATGTCCTGCTTGCAATTGATGTCTCATTTTTTCAAATAATAAAAAAACCACCAGCAAAAAATGATTCAGCATCCATCCCACTAAAAAACCAAAAAACAAACCCATTACCATCGAGTCAGTTCTGACTCATAGCAATCCTATGGGTAGAACTGCCCCAGAGAGCTTCCAAGGAACGTCTAGTGATATCCAACTGCCGACCTTTTGGTTAGCAGCCATAGCACTTAACCACTACGCCACCAGGGTTTCCATCCATTCATTCTATTAGCAAAAAAAAAAAACCTGGCATCACCAAAAAATTCTGAAAAAAATCACCCATGAAGGAGTTAACTTCAAGCCACTACATTTTCAAGACCTTCTCTAATACGTTAGGTCTTGAAATGACCGCAGAAGTTTAAGACCTAGCAACTTTAAGAGACACAACTAATATTTCTAGAGTATATATTTTGTGAAATATTGTGTGCTCTTGAGTCGATTCTGACTCATAGCAACCCTATAAGAGAGAGTAGTAGAACTGCCCTATAGTGTTTCCTAGGCTGTAATCTTTACAGGAGCAGATTACCAGGTATTTTCTCCCATGGAGCCACTGGTGGGTTTGAACCTCCATCCTTTTGTTTAGTAGCCAAGCACTTAACCAATAGGGCTCCCTATTATTTATTTTTTCTTCTTTCCCTCCCTCTGTCCCTTCTTCCCTTCTTCCTTCCTTTCTTTTTCTTTCTTTCCTTCCTCCCTCCCTCCCTTCCTTCCTTTCTTTAGTGAACTAGGCACTGTAAACTAATTGGTAGGGATGGGGAGAGGGAGAAAAGGACAAAAAAGGAGCAGACTGACAATTTTTGAGGCACTGTTGTGCGCCTATGGCTGAAAGGACTGTAGGTCGTAATGGCAAGCAAGGCATATATTACGTCATTTTCTTTAAACCCTCATTCCACTGGTCTACCAGGAAACTCAAGCTCACTCATCCATCTGTCATAAAGCCTTTACACCTTGTTTTACCCCATGAGGCTTCACGACAGATGGATGAGTGAGATTGAGTTTACTGGTAGATCGGTAGAATGAGGGTTCAGAGTAAAAGAAAATGATACATGTCTCGCATGCCTTTACGGCCTACAGTCCTTTCAGCCATATACCGTGGGCTACCAGATACAACAGAAGAATGAACAAATCTGTCTTGGAAGAATCGCAGCAGAACGCTACTTAAAAATGAGTGTGATGAGATTTCATCTCACTTTGGATGTGTTATCAGGAGGGACCAATCCCTGGAAAAGGACATCTTGCTCGGTAAAGTAGAAGCTCATGGAGAAAGAGGAAAACCTTCAACACGAGATGGACTGACACAATGGTTGCAACAATGAGTTCAAGCATAACGATGATTGTGAGGATGCCACAGGACCATGCAGTGTTTCGTTCGGTTGTACATAAGGTCGCTATGAGTCAGAATTAACTCAACAGCACCTAACAACAAATATATACAGAGAGAGAGAGAGAGAGATTGTGTCTGGGTTGTATAAGACAATGGGCTTCAGCAGAGTAGGTAGCTCTGATATGTCCATGTGGAGGCTGAGAGACTCAGGTAGTAGCGCTCAATATCTCTAGCTGAGCAATATAGACATTGCCCTGAGGCCATTCCATCTCCCCAGGGTGTGGTTAAGAGTCCACACCAATCTCAAAAATGCAGTCAGACTTTTTTTTTCCTGTTTGGGAAACTTCCTTGTTCTTTTTTTTTCGTTGTTGTTGCTTTCACTTGCCCCTATAAAATAATCCTTTAAGCAAATACAACCTTACAAAAACTAAAGGCAGTAGAAAAATATCTTCAAGTAACCTCTTAGTCTGCAAAACTCCTCTGAGGTAAGAAAGTAAAAAGGCCTGACTAACATTATGGAAAAGGAGAGAGAAAAAAGAAAAACAACAACAACCCAGGGCATAGAATATAAAGATCAATATATTGCAATTCTTCAGCTGCAATGAAAACGGAATAGCAATAATTAGCATCAATTAATCCCGATATCTGCTAAGTGTTTTTTCATATTTTAACTCATCTGATTTGCTCAGATGCAATTTGGCAGAGAAGTTAGAGCCTAATAATATAACTTGGAGAACTGGGCAAGGTGAGATCAGAGCCTGGATGTATCTGCCCACAAAGGCTGAGTTCTGTTCACTATACCATTCTGGTGGGAGATAAGGTTTTTTGGGGGGAAGACAACACTATCATGAAGTTTTGGGATTTTTATGTAGTTCTAAATACCGATAGTGAAAATTGTACCAGACAACTGGTTTGCTGAGACTATCACTACAGTTGCCAATCTCTTGACTTTTCAGCTTGCTCTGGATACCACCTGCATCTTGCAACTGTTGCCACTATGAAAAAGAGAGTTCTTTGTTAGCCTTTGAACGTCTGGGCTGGGTTCTTCTGATTGCTGGAATTGAAGTTTCCTACCCTAGCTGACAGAAACACCGAGAAAGCATTCATCTGACCTTTTTAGTTTCAATAAGAGAAGGTGGCTTTGCTAACTAAAAAAATAAATAAAGTAGAGGGATTACCCAAATATTGGAAGGGGTTCAGATGCAGGGCGACCAAAATGAAACACAAGTGACCTTTATATTGAGTAAAATACAGCTTAGATATTGGCACCTTAATAAAAGCAAGAGTTTCATTTGGTGAAAAGGCGTGAAAGGGAAATGGATGGGTTTCCTTCAGAGTGGCAGCTAACAGGCCGACTTTTGGGAAAATCATTCCTAAATGCATTAGGCTGATTCTTGCTTGCAGAACAGAAATTACTGACTATTGGTTAAAATGCCATGTGAATTAATTTTCAGCCTCATTTATTCTCTGGCTAAGCATAAAGGCAATTTCAAAGGGAGAAAAATATCCCCAATACGTGTTGCCACAGATCTTTTGAGAGATCAGAGTTATTAACAACTACTATAATTTAATTCCAAATACAAAGAACTACCACTGTTGAAGTAACAGTTCTGGATGTATACTTTGCAGATTCATGGAAAAAGATTATTGATTGTTCTAAAATTTTATTTATTTCTTTTAGTATCTATTTTACTTACAATTGCCCAAGCATAAGACAGTATATTTAAGCATGGAATCCATCCTCTGTAAACTTTCTCACCAGGGACTTAGCTGGATGATTTCATCAATTATCCTTTGTAATTATTTATCTCCTCTACACCGTAAGGAGAATGGTTCTTTGTTGACTGGGTTTTTTCTCGTCTTACCATGGAATAAGTGATAATTTCTCTAATTACTTAAAATAATTTCACCATATAAAATAATTCTTGCCAAATTAGACAATATCTAAGAATTGTGATAAAGTAGGTATATTTATTTCAGCTACTGAAAATGGGTGAAAAATTGACATGGCAGTGACAAGTTTTGCATATTTCATGCATGCCTCTAAAAGTGAACTGAATTAGCACATATTCGTTTCTGGGTGATTGCATGGTAGGAAATTAAAGATAAGAAAATCTAATGGAAATAAAGGTGATATTTATCACCTGCAGAGCAGAACCTCCTGGGCAGGATAATGCTGCATTACTGTCTCAGTTTTTGGTATCATTTAAGTTAGACTCAGATGACTAATTTCTTTAATCTCAACCCTGGAGAACAAAAGCCTGCCTTTTATTGGACTGGCAGAATATTTTACCCGAACTTCTATTCTTCACAACGTACAGTCAGCCCTCCTTATCTGTGGGTTCTGCATTCCCAAACTCAGTGCAGCTGTGGATCAAAAATATTTGGAAACAAAATGAAAGAAAGTTCCAAAAAGCAAACTTGAACTTGCCTTGTGCAGAGCACTATGCTGAATCCACACAAATGAAGCCATTTCATAGATCCTCAGCCTCTCTCCAGCACTCTCTACAGTTTGAGCATCCTTTGCCTTGCCTCTAGTTCATTCGCTACTTACTTTGTATGCACCCCTTGTTTCAGTGAAAAAATGGCTCCTGAAAAGCAATTAAGTGGTCAAAGCAATGTCTCAAAGTGTGAGGGGCTTGAGGAGAGTGAGAGAAAGTTCAACGCTAGTAAGGGAAGAATGGCTAGCCATATAAAACCTGTCTACATCCTCAAGAACTTCAAGGTCAAGGGTGAATCAGCATCGGCTGATGCCAAGGCAGCATCAGCGTTCCCAGAAGAGCTTAAGAAACTCAGAGAAGAGAAAGGCTATCTTCCAGATCCAGTCTTCAATTGTGATAGAACAACTATTTATATAGCAATTACATTGTATTAAGTATTTTAAGCAATCTAGAGATGATTTAAAGTATATGGGAGGATGTGCATAAGTTATATGCAAATACTATGACATTTTATATAAAGGAATGGAGCATCCCTCAATTTTGGTATACAGTAGTTCCTGGAACCAATCCCTCACAGACACCAAGGGATGACGAGGGGCAACCATACTATGCCATAGAGAGAAAAAGACGGGAAAACAAGTTTGAAGAAATTTTTAAGTCAAATTAGAATGAAAAAAGGAAATAGAATTTCTTGTGTTGCTTACATCTATTACTTTAAGTGAAAACCCTGGTGGTATAGTGGTTAAGAGTTTGGCTGCTAATCAAAAGGTTGGCAGTTCAAATCCACCAGGTACTCCTTGGAAACCCTATGGGCCAGTTCTACTCTGTCCTATAGGGCGGCTATGAGTCAGAATTGACTCGATGACAGTGGAATTTTTGGTTTTATAGCTCTAAAACTCTAACACTGCTTTTCTTTCTTTTATGAGGACTCTAAATGGTTTCCATAGTCACTTTTTTTTTTTTATAATGCTTTAGATGTTTTAGTTTCTCATTCAAAAATTTATACATACATTGTTTTGTGACATTGGTTGCAATCTGTGCAATGTGTCATCAGTCTCCCCTTTCCTTTTACACTCCGGGTTCCCCAGGTCCATTTGTCCAGTTTTCCTGTTCCGTCCTGCCTTCTCATTTTTGTTTTGTTCTCATATACGTAATTGAACTAAGAAACACGTTCTTTGCGTGTGCTAGTATTTGTTTTACAGGCTTTTCTAATCTTTGACTGAAAGGTAGACTTTGGGAGTGGCTTCCATTCTGAGTAAGCAGGGTGTCTGGGGCCATAGTCTCAGAAGGTCCTCCAGTCTTTGTCAGGCCACTAAGTTTGATCTTTCTTCCTGAAGCTGAATTTTGTTTGACATTTTTCTCCTGCTTTGTCTGACATCCTCTACTGTGATCCCTGTCAAGGCTTTTGGTGGTGGTACCCACACACCACCTAGTTCTTCGGGGCTCAGGCTGGTGGAGGCTGTGGTTCATGTAGTTCACTGGTCCTTTTGATTAATATTTTCCTTGTGTCTTTGGTTTTCTTCATTCTCCTTTGCTCCAGAGAGGATAAAACCTGTCATGGATTGAATTGTGTCCCCCAAAAATGTGTGTATCAATTTGGCTGGGCCATGATTCCTGGTATCATGTGATTGTCCACCATTTTGTTATGTGATTTTCCTATGTGTTATAAATCCTGCCTCTATGATATTAATGAGGGGGAATAGGTGGCAGTTATGCTAATGAGGCAGGACTCAATCTATAAGATTGGATCGTGTCTTGAGCCTATTTCTTTTAGGATATAAAAAAGAGAAGCAAACAGAGAGACAGGGGGACCTCATATCACCAAGAAAGCCATGCTGGGAGCAGAGCACATCTTTTGGACCTAGGGTTCCTGCATGGAGAAGCTCCTAGTCCAGGGGAAGATTGATGAGAAGGACCTTACTCCAGAGTTGACAAAGAGAGAGAGGCTTCACCTGGAGCTGATGTCCTGAATTTGGGCTTCTAGCCTACTTTACTGTGAAGAAATAAATGTCTCTTTGTTAAAGCCATCGACTTGTGGTATTTCTGTTACAGCACCACTAGATAGCTAAGACAGGACCAATAGATGTATTTTAAATGACAGGTGTAGATGAAGCAGATCCAGGGTGGTGGTGGGATGGTGGCTATCTAGCCATGGTGGCACAGTGGGGGCCGGTGGAAAAGGGGGGAGTAGTATAGGGGACTAGGTAAGAAGGAAAAAGAAAAAATAGGAGTGTAGTGGAGGGACGGGTGGTTAAGGGCAGACCTGGAACAGTAGCTGGCTGGTGCGTCTGTGGCTGTCTAGCTGTAACAGTGTGGGAGGGTCTTGTGGGAAGTCAAGGAGGTGGCATACAAGGTTGGGTGGAAGGGAGAAAGAAGAGAAGGAAGAAAAAGCAAAAAAAAAAAAAACGGTGGCACAGTGGGAGCTGGTGGGTGGCGGTTGGAGGTGGGCTGGCTAGCTGCAGCAGTGTGGTGGGAGCTGGCATGAAGGGGGTTAGGTAGCATATGGGTCTAGGTGTGAGGGAGAAAGAAAGGGGGAAAAATGACACAGTGGGAGTTGGCAGGTGGGGCAGGGCGGATCTCAGGGGCAGAAGGTCAGTGGCTTTCTAGCCGTGGTGGCATGGTAGAGTTCAATGGGAAGAAGGGGGAGATAGGGTATGAGGCTAGGTGGGCAGGAAAAAGAAAAGGGAGAAGAAGATAAATAAATAAATAACATTTAAAAACTGGTGGGGACCAGTGATAGAGGTAGGGTGTACCCAAGGACTGGTGGGAAGGGAATGGAGGTGTTGTATGGGGTTAAGTGGGAGAAAGAAAGAAGAGAAAGGAAAAAAAGCAAAAAAAAAAAAAATGTAGTGGGTTCCAGTGACTGGGGTGGAAAGGGCCTGGGGGCCAGTGGGCCAGTGACTCTTTAGCTACGGTGGTGCAGCAGGTGCTGGCAGGAAGCTAGTGGAGGTAGTGTATGGTGCTAAGTGGCAAGGAGAAACAAAAGGAAGAAAGGGAAACAAAGAAAAAAGTAAAAAAAAAAATTTAATGGAATGACAGGAACCAGAAGGTAGAAGCAGGCAGACCTGGAGCAGTAACAGGCCAGTGGCTATCTACCCACTGTGGTATGGCATTGGATGGCGGGAAGAGGGGGAGATGGCCTATAGGACTAGGTGGGAGAAAGAAAAAGAAGAAAGAAAAAAAAGCTGCACCGTGGGAGGGGGTGGTTAGGGCTGGAGGGGACTCATATATGAACTCCAGTGGTGGGGGCTTCCTGGATGGAGGGGCGTTCTGACTTCTACCCACTGGAAGAGTTAGGGGTGAGTGGGAAACTCTTCTTCTCTGGTTATCTGTCTCCTGTTGAGATCTCTGTGAAGTTGCCTTCCTGTACTCCCTGTCCAGGGTCATTGCTGGCTGTGTTGCAAGATGATGATGCTGCGCTGTGTTCATTGGCAGGGGACCTCCACTCGGTATCTCTCTTCCTTCTTTGTTTTCCATCAGTTTCTTTTTCTATTCATTGTTTGATCTAGTTCTTTATCCCTTCATTTGAGTTCTTTATCCCTTCATTTAATGCTTAGGGTTCTAGAATTTACGTTGTATCTGTTTTCCTTAATTTTGGAGTCTTTGCTACAGAGGGACAGCACGGTGCTTCTGTCTAGGGCACCATGTTGGCTCTTGTTCTACTCTACAGTTGCTTTTTATTATTAGAGAGGTAACTGTAATATGTCCTGAATTTAAGTATGGCTTTAAGAAAATAATTTAACCATTCTTTATAATTTTGGGACATTATAAAGGACATTTTGGTATGCACTGTTTGAGGTGTGAGTAATCACAGCATGATATTCATTTTAAGCAAGGTTTCTTGTGTCCTGAAGGGTCACATTACACATTACATCCTGATCCTCTGGTCTGAGGCCCTGATTAAGGAATAAGATGCAAAAGTGATGAATAAATATAAACCACTGACGTCCTCTTGTATACGCTGTTGTTGTTGTTGTCAGCTGCCATAGAGTTAGCCCCCAACTCCAGGAGACCCCCAGCTCATGATGATCCCATATATTACAGAGTAGAACTGCTCTATGGGGTTTTCTAAGCTGTAATCTTTATGTAAGCAGTTTGCTGTGACTTTTTTCTGTGGAGCCACTGTGTGGGTTCGAACCACCAACCATTAGGTTTGCAGCTGATCACCAACTGCTTGCACCACCTAGTCTGTTTTGTACACGCTAGTGAAAGATATAAAGGAAAAACTTGCTTCATAGACGCAAATACAGTGATTCCTACTGTCTCAGAAGCCAGGCATGACCTTTTCTACACATACTGCATTTCAGCAGAATGAGTTATTCCAAGAGGGGGGAAGAAATGCTTCAGGTAGCTGAAGACTACCATCTTCTGAAAAAAAATTAAATATATTTGTTTAAGTTAAGCTTTTAAACATTTTAAAAATCTTGAAAAAAAAAGCATATAATATCTTAGTCCACCCCTATTTTATAAACAAAAAATACCAAATATAATTGAAACTTTTCTTAATTATCTCAGGTTACCACTAATATTACTGTCCAGCACAGTTGTAATCACTCAGCATTATGTCAGATTCAGTGTTTCTATCTTCTTTGCTTTTTAGCTATGAATTGTCCTGTTTCACACATCTATTTTCCTTCTACCTTTTTCTTAAATGATTGGTATAAGAAAATTTTTTAAAGAGATGTAAATTATTACTAGTCAAAAAAATAAGGGCATAGTGGTTTCTCTCAGCTGTGCTCTGCAATTCTAAATTGATTCTCTGGAGACACCTCTGTTTCTAGCCAGGATGGAATAATTGGGAACTGATTTATTCATCGTCTTTAAAAAAAATGATAAAATGTATGAAACGATGGTTTTCAAGGCACTGGACATTAGGCCATAGAGAATTCTCCTGCAGAGACAGGAAACAAGCAAGATGAGCCTTATGATTGTGTCAGTTTAATGCTTGGATAGAGTTTCCAGGCCAAGACCTGAAGGGCATTCCAGCTGGACTCCAGTGAGCTCCCCGAGTTGGGGAGACAGATGAGAGTCTGAGGAGACCAAGGAGGCTAGAGTTCACAGGACAGGGTAGGGGATAGGAAAGGGCTTCACAGACAGAGTTCCAGGGATCTGCTGAGCATTGCCTTCACGTATTCAGCAGAGCACAGATCAACACATGCATGTGAGGAAACTACCTGAGACTCAGGAAAGACACATCAAAAAGATTAGAGGTAACAGAGCCTGGTACAGATTTCCCTCCATATCCACGGGTTCTAAATCCATGGATTCAACCAATCGCAGATGGAAAATATGGAGGTGGGGAGCTAAAGGGCCTGGGGGGCAATGTTGAAGACAGCACAAGGCAAGACAGTTTATTTTCTGACTCAAGGAACAGTATGTGGCTGTGAAAGAAAAAGCTCACAGTGGAAAGGAGGCAGCCACACTCCAACACAATTTGGGCAAGTGAGGACACTAAGAAGGAGGTCACCTGGCCTAGGATCTGGCACAGCATGTTTACGGCAGACGTCTCAATTCTAGAAGGAGAGCAAAGTTGCAGGCCCAGGACCTAGCACTGTGCATCGTGCATATGCAGGCATCCAAAGTCACCCAAGACCTCCTACTTGAAGGAGCCCTGGCTTGGAGGGCAGCCTGCAGCAGAAGGGCTTGAATGCAGATGTCCTTAAAAGTATCTGCTTTGATTCATCTCCTCATGCATCCTCCCTAACCTAGCACAACCATAACTATTCCACTTGAACATGAAACACTGTATATATGTACATATATGTATATATGTATCTGCTATGTATATATATACATACATGTATATATAAAATGCCATTTTATATAAAGGACTTGAACATCCTTGGATTTTGGTATCCCCAGAGGTCCTAGAACCAATCTTCAGCAGATATCGAGGGAAGATTGTACTCACAAAGAACTAGGAACAGTGCCTGTTCCTGCCAGCCAAATGCAAGCATCCGTAATTCACAGGGCATTGCATAAAAAACTCAGAAGCATTTTGCCTCAATAACGTGGATAAGTAGTCCTCTACCAAACATTTTCTGATCTCACTAACAAATATTAAAAGCAAAAAGTTCAATGTATACTATCATAAGTTTCTTTTCATTTTTTTAAGTGATATAATATCATTTGAAGGTAGTCTGTGATAAGAATATATACTATAAACCTTAAAGCAACTACTAATATAATAAAGAAAAAACAGTTATAGCTAAAATAAAACAAAGGGCATAGGACTGAATCACTAAACATAATTAATGAAAATGAAGGCAGAAAAATATAAATAAACTAAGAATGAAAAAATGGAACTTAATAGAAAACTGAAAGATGGTAGACTTACCCCTTCCTATCCATGCAATTCGAATCTTCCAGCCACTCCTTGGAAACCCTATGGGGCAGTTCTACTCTGTCCTATAGGGTTGCTATGAGTCAGAATAGACTGGATGGAAACGAATTTGGTTTAGTTTTTTGGATCCATGTCAATAATCACAATAAATGTAAAAGGTTTGAATACCACAATTAAAAGTTAAAGATTGTCAGCTTGGATACAAAAGCGAGAGCTAACTCTACATTGCCTACAAGAAATATACTTCAAGTCTAAAGGCACAAGTAGGTTAAAAAGAAAAGGATGGAAAAAGTTATACCACAGTAAAATTAAAAGAAAGCAAGTGTCAGGAAAATAGATTTCAGAACAAAGACTAAGGAATAAAGAAGGCCACTTCATAATAATAAACGGCTCATCCAACAAAACTATGTAATAATTACAAATTACAAATAATTACAAACACCTAATAAAAAGGCGTTTCAATACATGATACACAAAATAATAGAACTGCAAGGAGAAATAGGTAAATCCAACATCATAGCTGGGGTTTTAATAGTCTGCCAATGGTACTTACCCCTGAAGTGGTTATATGTAACAAAGAGCTGCTATGTACACAAAGAGAGCCCTGGCGGTGCAGTGATTAAGTAATACTGCTGCTAACTGAGAGGTTAGCAGTTCACATTTACCAACTGCTCCGTGGAAACCCTATAGGGAAGTTCTATTCTGTCTTCTAGGGTTGCTATGGGCCGGAATCAACTCCGTGGCAATGGGTTATGTACATAAGGAAAGTACACAATAAAGTTGACCTTGTCACTTACTTAAATTTGATATTTCAATACAGTTTTTTGCTTTCAGATGTCCTGACCTGCTAGATGTTCTGTTAAAATATTTTTTAATTTAACTTATTTTTAAAATTTTATAATGTCTTTATTTTAAAATTGTTGATCAAGTTCTTTGTGGTAGATTCTGGATCTATGGTGAACAAAACAAACACAGTTCCTAACCTAATGATGCCTCAGTCTTTGTGGGCATCAAATATTCACCAAATAAAAAGAATGTGTGATTAGTTTATCAATTGTCATTTTAGAAACTTCTGTCGTGAGTATCCACATCACCAGACACAATTGGCCAATTACATATCTGGTCTTGGTCTAGGTTTTTCTGTAAGCCCATAGACTTATTTATTAAGCTTTCATTTGTAAGAGACCTTGGGAAATGTGAAAATGGGAATGAGATGCTTTCCATTTGCATTAAAAAGAAACAAAGACAGAGTTTGTATCTGGAATAGCAAATCTAAGTGCAGAAACACGCTAAAATCTGCCTTTTTCCTATTCTAAGATTATAAAAGTAAAACATAAGAACCATGCTTTTAAATTACTGTTATCACTGTAAGAAACAAATGCCCTTGGTGTTGCTATTTCAAGAGAGAAGGGACAAAGCAGATTAGACCCATGACCACTTTACAAGATTGTGAAAGTTGTGCACTGCACAATGCTAAGGGAGCCATTCACAGCAAGCATATACAGTGCACAGACTTAAACTGTTATATATATGGTGGCCCTGAGTAGACATCTACATAAACTGTTGCTATAATCTTCTGAAACATAATCTAACCCTGTCTCTCAGCTTTCATTCCTAGCAGTGAAGTGAACATAGCAAGTAGATTAAGATCAACTAACCTACCCATTCAGGGTGACAGGGCTAGACAAGAAAGAAGAAAATTATCTTTTCTCTTAGCTGTCAATACTGTAGTCTAGTAAACTTTGTCAAATTCAAGTTAACGACACTACGGTTAAAATGACCAATCTATCAGAGAGAGCTAGAAACAGCAAGCCTTTAAGAGGTCAAAAGCTATTTACTGTCACCACAACAAATGGACACTTGAGGTAGTTAAGCCTTTGTATGCAGATTTATACAATGAGTATTAAAACCTTCCAAAGACTTCATTTCAACACTATGGCTCTCTGATACTATTTCTTGGGTATTTTGAGGAAGACTTTTGCTTCTATCTTCAAATCTGGAATTGATCTGCAAAATTGAAAACTGCTCCTAAGTTTACAAGAGCTATACTGCCACTGGTACAGTTGTAAAAAAGCCCTTTGAAAATCTTCCATAATATTTAAATTTCCATCAGCTAAGAATTGTACTGACATATGATGTCTGCTAAATAGGTACCTGTGTAAGACTTCAGTGAGTAATAATTTTGTAAGAACTGAAAAAGCCATTTAATATCATATAATGTATCATGATTACTAACCTGGTGTGAATAAGAGCAGAGGAGAGCTATTTTCCACAGGTCTACCTAATGCTTTTAGTAGATAATAATTAGTCTAATCAATGGCAATCTCTGCACTTTATATCGCTCAATTCAATGGTGCTAAAAGATGTCTTCCCAGAAAAAACAAAAAAGTTATCAGGTAATAATGCTGAAAAAAAAGTGGTAGCTGACAGAAATTCTAACTTCCACAGTGTTGGCAGCAATGCTTTGTATTATTAGGGACCTTTGGCTTATAGATCCTATTAATACTTTGAACAAGAAAGCCAGGAAATCCTACCACCATTGTATCTTCACTCAGCGTGCTCTGTTCATTTCCTTATTTATTTTACAAATATTGATTGAGGACCCTCTATATGCCAAGCAGGGTGGTAAGTTGAAGGAAAAAACTAGTGAAAAAAACAGACCTGTTGTTTTCTTGTTAGGTGCTGTTGAGTCAGTTCCTATTCATAGCGACCCTATGTACCACAGAACGAAACACTGCCCAGTCCTACACCGTCCTTACAATCATTGTTATGCTTGAGCCCATTGTTGCAGCCACTGTAACAGTCCATCTCCTTGAGGGTCTTCCTCTTTTCCTCTGACTTTGTACTTTACCAAGCATGATACCTTCCCTAGGGACTGATCCCTCCTGACATGTCCAAAGTATGTAAAACACAGTGTTGCCATCCTTGCTTTTAAGGAACACTCTGGTTGTACTTCTTCCAAGACAGACTTGTTTGTTCTTTTGGAAGTCCATGGTATATTCAAAATTCTCCGCCAACACCACAATTCAAAGGCATCAGTTCTTCGGTCTTCCGTATTCATTGTCCAGCTTTCATATGCATACGATGCGATTGAAAATACCATGGCTTGGGTTAGGTGCACTTTAGTCTTCAAGGTGACATCATTGTTTTTTCTAACACTTTAAAGAGGTCCTTTGCAGCAGATTTTTCCAATGCAATGCATCTTTTGATTTCTTGACTACTGTTTCTATAGGTGTTGATTGTGGATCCAAGTAAAATAAAACCCTTGACAACCTCAATCTTTTCTCCAATTATTATGATGTGGCTTGTTGGTCCAGGCGTGAGGATTTTTATTTTCCTTATGTTGAGGTGCAGTCCATACTGAAGGCTGTGGTCTTTGATCTTCATCAGTAAGTGCTTTAAGTCCCCTTCACTTTCAGCAAGCAAGGTTGTGTCATCTGCATAACACAGGCTGTTAATGAGTCTTCCTCCAATCCTGATACACCTTTCTTCTTCATATAGTCCAGCTTCTCATATTATTTGTTCAGCATACAGATTGAAGAGGCATGGTGAAAGGATAGAACCCTAGCGCAGACCTTTCTTGACTTTAAACCATTCAGTATGCCTTTGTTCTGTCCGAACAACTGCCTCTTGATCTATGTAAAGGTTCCTCATGAGCACAATTAAGTGTGCTGGAATTCCCATTCTTCTCAATGTTACCCATAATTTGTTATGACCTACACAGTCCAATGGCTTTGCATAGTCAATAAAACACAGGTAAACATCCTTCTGGTATTCTCTGCTTTCAGCCAGGATCCATCTGACATCAGCAATGATATCCCTGGTTCCAGGTCCTCTTCTGAATCCAGCCTGAATTTCTGGCTATTCCCTGTCGATACACTGCTGTAGCCACTTTTCAATGATCTTCAGCAAAATTTTGCTTGTGTGTGACATTAATTGTATTTTTTGATAATTTCCACACTCACTTGGATCACCTCTATTGGGAATAAACAAAAATATGGACCTCTTCCAGTCAGTTAGCCAGGTAGCTGTCTTCCAAATTTCTTAACAGTTTTGCCAGGGTTAAGGATATGTAAGCTACATAAATGCCTTCGAGGCCATGTTCATGAATTGCAGAAAGGGTTAAGAAAGAAGCATTTCTTTCTCACTCCATCAGAGAAAGTAGCACCAAGTTTCATAGATGAACATTGAAAAAGAAAAAACAAAAGCAAATGCAGGAAGAGTTGAGCAGAGAAAGAGCAGATATTCATTCAAAATTCATGCCTGCCTTAAGCCAGCCAGTCTCCCTGTCTCTTTCCTGGATACTGAGACACTAGTAATTCTTATTGCCACATTTGAACCACTGGTACATTCCATTCTCAACCTCCAGTCCCTCTCCTAAAATCCCCTCGTAGTAGTGCTGAAATGCATAAGAACGTAGGCCAAAACTTTATGGATTATCATGCTCAGGGAAATACTTTCACTGGACAAACAATTTTTAAATGCTTAGGTGGCAGGTGTGTGAAGTAATACTGTTCTACACAATGATGACTCATAGCTAGTTTCTCTTTCAGAATCTCTTATCTTTGAATCTCTATACAAAGACTTACTTGGTATTGTAGAAGGTATATAGGTGGGTAGATTAATGAAAATTTTCCTTAGGTCTATTTTTCCAAGCCTCTCTTCAGGGGCCTACAAAGTGCCAAAAAGACCTATTTTTATAGGTCGCAAAGGTGTTAAGCAAAAGGAATCCTTGTGTATCAGAAATGTTCTACGTTTCTTCACACAGGTCTGTAGTTCTATCCAGATTTGGGAGAAAGACTAAAGCCCTAGATAGAGTGTCTTTTCTTCTGTGGCCACTTTTCCCAGTGACATAAATGGTGATGCAGTTGTTTTTGAAGATATCTATAAAAACATGGCTTTGGGATCCTAGCTTAACTCTCATTACAGTGTTGACCTCTGGATTTCTTCTGGTAGTTTTGTGATATGAGTACCTGCATCTTATCAGACAGACTCTAAGCTGAGCCATGGTGACAAGGTAGTGAACAGCATACCTACAAAATACCTCTTCTCCCATGGAATTTAGTGTCAAGGGGGACTCATAATAGTTTAGGCCTTCACTTAGAAGATGGAATATGGGGATAGAAATAGAAAAGATTTATATTCTTCACCCTTTATTTATACTTCCCAACTTTACCCTAATAATGACATGGTCACCAGTATGGAGAACACTTAGATTGCAATTATCTTTATCAGATTTTGTTCACCTCAGTGAATTGAATCAGGACAGACTAGAATAAAGTCTTTCCATAAAGATGCTGAATACAATGGAAATGTAGTCACTTTGACTACAGGGTCTAATTATGATGCATAATTGTACTGAAAGAAACCTTGGAGCACATGTTCCCTGTCACAAGGAAAAGTGGCTCTGAAGACATGGAACGGTGTTTGATTCATGGTCTATAATGTGGAAATATCATCCAGACTTACCTAAGATCCTTCCTGTGATTGACATTATTACCTTAATGAAACCTAACCCACCAGAGCAACAATCCTCATGTGCAAGAGAGAACTTGTTTAACTCCCTGGCAGTTCCACAGAGATTAATTAGTCAACATCCATATAATTACATATTCCATAATCAATTCTGACAAAATATTCACACAGGTGCAGACAGAATATTGTCTTCTGGAAGGTCAAAAATCATAAGCCACATCTTAAAAAAAAAACCAGTTTGTAGTCAAGCTGGTTGTTTTCTTGAAAGTAATGTTGATGTTATATTTAACTATTCATACTCCCAGCAAAATTATACTAATGAGAATCAAATTAATTCAAATTTACATCTTAAATTAAAAATCTGCCAGAGAAGGAGGCTTGACCTGATATCTTTATATTTAAAAAAAAACCAAACCCGTTGCCATCGAGTGGATTCCCACTCATAGTGACTCTATAGGACAGAGTAGAACTCATCCATAGGGTTTTCAAGGAGTAGCTGGTGAATTCAAACTGCTGAACTTTTGGTTAGCAGCCAAGCTCTTAACCACTACGTCATCAGGACTACAAAATGTACTCTAAAGCTGCAATAATTAAACAGTGATTTCCCAGCTCAGGAATGGATAGTTTAAGGAAATAAAAAAGAGTCTAAAAATAGATTCAAAAGCATTTATTATACAATGTAGCTAACAAACAGTGGAGAAAAATAATTTGTTAATTAAAGGTGATAAAATAATTAGCTAATAATTTAGGTTTAGCTAATAATTTGGGATAAATTAGACTGCTATCACACAATAATCCAACTTCATGACCAAGTAGATTAACATACAAAGAGATAAAATCATAAAATATTAAACAAACAAGATAAAGATATTTGTATAATTTAGGAGTGGATGTGTTTTCAATATTATTATGCTGAACATACTAAGACCAAAACTCTAAAAATAAATAAACAAAAAAACATATAGAGAAAGAATGAAAAGACAAATTTGACAACATAAAAGTTTAAAGTTTTAGTGTAGAAATGACACCATAAAGCAAGTTGAAAATCAAATTAAACACTATACGAGAGAAAAAAAAAGAGGATAGAAACTCGTAATAAAATGAAACAACTGTTTAATTTACATTAGTTGCATTGTTCTTGTTAGGTATCATGGACTCAGTTTCCACTCATTATCACTCCACGTACAACTAAACAAAACACTATGCAGTCCTGCACAATCCTCACAATCATTGTTATGCTTGAGCCCATTTTTTAGCCACTGTGTGAACCCATCTTGTTGAGGTTCTTCCTCTCTTTCTCTGTCTGCCATGGACTGAATTGTGTCTCCAAAATATATATGTCAACTTGGCTAGGTCATGATTCCCAGTATTGTATGGTTGTGTACCATTTTGTCATCTGATGTGATTTCCTTATGTGCTGTAAATCCTATCACTATGATGTTAATGAGATGGATTACCGGCAGTTATACTGATGAGATATGCAAGATTAAATCCTCCATGTCTGTCAGTTTGTCACAATGTGGGGGCTTGTGCATTGCTGTGATGCTGGAAGCTACGCTACCTGTATTCAAATACCAGCAGGGACACCCATGGTGGACAGGTTTCAGCTGAGCTTCCAGACTAAGGCAAACTAGGAAGAAGGACCCAGTGGTCTATTTATGAAAATAATTAGCTGGTGAAAACCCTATGAATAGCAGCAGAACATTGTCTGATATAAGATCAGAGGATGAGCCCCTCAGGTTGGAAGGCACTTAATATATGACTGGGGAAGAGCTGCCTCCTCAGAGTACAGTTGACCTTAATGATGTGGATGGAGTTAAGCTTTTGGGACCTTCATTAGCTGTTGTGGCAAGACTCAAAATGAAAAGAAATAGCTTCAAACATCCATTAATAACAGGAACCTGGAATGCATGAAACATGAATCTAGGAAAATTGGAAATTGTCAAAAATGAAATGGGATGCATAAAAATCAATATCCTAGGCATTAGTGAACTGAAATGGACTGGTATTGGTCATTTTGAATCAGACAATCATATGGACTACTATGCCGGGAATGATAACTCGATGAAGAAAGGAGTTGCATTCATCTTGAAAATGACCATTTCAAGATCTGTTCTGAAGTACAACACTGTCAGTGATAGAACAATATCCATATGTCTATAAGAAATACTGGTTAATACGACTATTACTCAAATTTATGCAACAACCGCTAAGGCCAAAGATGAAAAAATTGAAGATTTTTACCACCTTCTACAGTGTGAAATTGGTTGGACATGTAGTTAGGATGCACTGATAATAACTGGTAATTGGAATTCAAAAGTTGGAAAAAAAGAAGGATCAGTAGTTGGAAAATATGGCCTTGATGATACATAATATGGCCCTGGTGGTGCCGGAGATCCCATGATTGAATTTTGCAAGACCAATGACTTTTTCATTGCAAATACCTTTTTTCACCAACATGAATGATGACACTACACACAGACCTCACCAGATGGATTACACGGGAATCAAATCGACTACATCTGTGGAAAGAGACAATGGAAAAACTCAATATCATATGTCAGAACAAGGTCAGGGGCTGACTGCAGATCAGACCATTACTCATATGCAAGTTGAAGTTGAAACTAAAGAAAATTAGAACAAGACCATGAGAGCCAAAGTACTACCTTGAGTATATCCCATCTGAATTTAGAGACCATCTCAAGAATAGATTTTATGCATTGAACACTAATGACCAAAGCACAGACAAGTTGTCGAATAACATTAATGACATCATACATGAAGAAAGTAAGATGTCATTAAAAAGACAGGAGACAAAGAAAATACCTAAATGGACATCAGAAGAGACTCTGAAACTTGCTTTTGAAAGTCAAGTAGCTAAAGCAAAAGGAAAAAATGATGAACTAAAGGATTTGAATAGATTTCTAAGGGCAGCTCAAGAAGACAAAGTAAAATATTATGATGACATGTGCAAAGCTGGAGATAGAAAACCAGAAGGGAAGAACATGCTCAGCATTTCTCAAGCTGAAAGAACTGAAGAAAAAATTCAAGCCTTAAATTGCAATACTGAAGAATTCTGTGGGGAAAATGTTAATGACATAGGAAACATCAAAGGAAGGTGGAAGGAATATACAGAGTCACTATACCAAAAAGAATTGGTCGAAGTTCAAACATTTCAGGAGGTAACATATGATCAGGAACCAAGGGTACCGAAGGAAGAAGTCCAAGCTGCACTGAAGGCATTGGCAAAAAACAAGCATGCGGCATTGAAAGAATACCAATTGAGGTGTTTCTAAAAGTGGACGCAGCCCTGGAAGTGCTCACTCATTTTTGCCAAGAAATTTCGAAGACAATTACCTGGCCAACCAACTGGAAAAGATCCATGTTTATGCCTATTCCCACGAAAAATGATCCAGCAAAATGAGGAAATCATCGAACAATATCATTAATATTACATGCCAGCAAAATGTTATTGAAGATCACTCAAAAGCGGTTGCAGCAGTGTATCGACAGGGAACTGCCAGAAGTTCAAGCCAGATTTAGTAGAGGATGAGGAACCAGGGATAACATTACTGATGTCAGATGGATCTTGGCTGAAAGCAGAGAACACCAGGAAGATGTTTGCCTGTGTTTTATTGACTATGCTAAGGCATTCAACTATGTAGATCATAACAAATTATAGATAACATTGCAGAGAATGGGAATTCTGGAACACTTGTGATCACGAGGAATCTGTACATGTATCAAGAGGCAGTCATTCAAACAGAACAAAGGGATACTGCATGATTTAAAGTCAAGAAAGGTTTGAGTCAGGGTTGTATCATTTCATCATATCTATTCAATCTGTATGCTGAGTAAATAATCTGAGAAGCTGGACTATATGAAGAAGAAGGGGACATCAGGATTGGGGGAAGACTCATAAACAACCTCCAATATGCAGATGACACAACCTTGTTTGCTGAAAGTGAAGGAGACTTGAAGCACTTACTGATGAAGATCAAAGACCACAGCCTTCACTATGGATTACAATTTAACATAAAGAAAACAAAGATCCTCACAACTGGACCAGTAAGCCACATCATGATAAATGGAGAAAAGATTGAGGTTGTCAAGGATTTCATGTTACTTGGATTCATAATCAACACCCATGGGAGCAGCAGTCAAGAAATCAAACTCATTGCATTGGGCAACTTGGCTGCAAAAGACCTCTTTAAGGTGTTGAAAAGCAACGATGTCACACTGACGACTAAGGTGTGCCAGATCCAAGTTAAATACTTGGATCCACAATCAATGCCCACGAAAGTAGCAGTCAAGGAATCAAATGCTGCAAAAGACCTATTTAAAGTGGTAAAAGGGAAAAATATCACTTTAAGGTCTAAGGTACACCTATCCGAAGCCTTGGTATTTTCAATTGCCTCATATACACGAGAAAGATGTACAATGAATAAGGGAGATGAAAGAAGAGTTGATGCCTTTGAATTACAGTGTTGGCAAAATATGTTGAATATACAATGGACTGCCAGAAGAATAAACAAATCTGTCTTGGAAGAAGTACAGCTGAATTCTCCTTAGAAAAGAATGGTAAGACTTTGTCTTACATCCTGGAACAAGTTCTTAGAGAAGGACATCATGTTTGGCAAAGTAAAGGGTCAGCAAAAAAGAGGAAGACCCTCGAGGAGGTGAATTGACACGGTGGCTCCAACAATGGGCTCAAACATAGCAATGATTGTGAGGATGATGTAGGACCAGGCAGCGTTTCGTTGTTCTATTCTTGAGTCACTATGATTGGGAATCAACTCAATGGCACTTAACAACAACAATGTCTGCCAATTTACCATTTGTTTTCTATGTCTTTTGTTCCACTATTCTTCTATTAGCACCTTCTGTTGCGTTAAATATATTCTAGCTTACCATTTTCATTCCCTTGTTTCTTTTACTATGTAATTTTTTTTGTTATTTTCTTACTAGTTGCCTTGAAATTTACAATTAATTTAGATTAATACCAATTTACTTACAATAGTATTTAAAAGCTTTGTGCCATGTAGCTCCATTCCTTCCTCCTTCCTTTATGCTGTTTTTTCATACGAATTACATTATGTGCCCATGAGCATGGATTTATTCTTATTGTTTTATGTAGTTGTTTTTTAAATTGTACAGGGAAAAAGTGTTACAAATGAAAATATGTTTATATTACCTTTTATATTTATCTGTAGTTACCTCTACCTCTTTATTTCTTCATGTGGATTTAAGTTAATGTCAAGTCTGGTACTTCTCATCGGCCAGGTCTAATTGCAACAGATTCTGTCTTTTTTTGTTTATCTGGGAAGGTCTTAAATTCTCCTTTATTTCTTAAGGATAGTTGTCGGGATATATAATTCCTGACGGGCAGTTTGCTTTTTTTCTTTTCCTTTCAGAACTTTAGATACGTCATCTTACTGCCTCAATGCTTTCTATCTTCTATTGTTTCTAGTGACAAACTGCCTTTAATCTTTTTTGAGAATCACTTTTATGTGATAAGTCAGTTTTCTCTTGTTGCTTTCAATATTCTGTCATTGACTTTCTGAAATTAATTATGATGTGTATAGGTTTGGATGTCACTGAATTTATTCTACTTGGAGTTTTTTGAACTTTCTAAATTAGTATATTTTTTATCAAAACTGGGAAGTTTTCAACCATTATTTCTTGAAATATTCTTTCTGCCTTTTCTCTCTCTTCTCCACTTCTGTGTGTATTACTATGCTTGATGATGTCCCACAGATCTCTGAGGCTCTGGTCATTTTTCTTCATTCTTTTTGTTTGTTCATTTGTTTTTTCCTGTTCCTCAGATTGGAAATTCTCAATTGCTTTATCATCAAGCCATTGATCCTTTCTTTTTACTGTTCAAGTCTGATTTCGAGTCCCTCTAGTAAGTTTTTAATGTCAGTTATTGTACTTTCTAACAAATTTCTATTTGGTTCTCTTTTACAATTTCTATTTGGTTCTCTTTTACAATTTCTATTTCTTATTTGATATTCTCTATTTTTTTTTATTTGGTGAGGTATTATTCTCATACATTTCTTTAGTTCTTTAAATACTTTTTTAAAATCTTTGAGCATATTTAAAATAAGTGACTTAAAATCTTTCTGTAGTAAGTCTAATGCCTGGCCCTCCTCATGGACAGTTTCTGTTATCTAGAAAAAAAAACCTAATGTTATTTCTGCAGGTTACAGGATTATACTTTTATATAGGCTTTTAAAATTTCTGATATGAGCATGCATTTTTAAATTAACAAACTTATAATAGCTTGCAAACTTGGGAGAGTAGCTTTAGTTAAAATTTTCCTGTCTATTTTGAATATTTCAATACAAAAACCAGTTGCCATTGAGTCAGAGCAGGACTGTCTCCTATAGTTTTCAGTTATTGATTTTTCAGAAATGGATCATCAGGCCTTTCTTTCAAGGTCTGTTTGAGTGGGCTTAAACCTCCAACTTTTCAGTTAACAGCTGTCTTAGGCTGGGTTCTCTAGAGAAGCAAAACTATTGAGCTGTATGTGAGTAGAGAGAGAGAGAGAGATTTGATTCAAGGAAATGTCTCACACAATTGTGGAGACTGACAGGTTCAAGGTCCATGGGTCAGGCTTCAGACCAGAGGCTTCTACTGAGAAATGGTTTACCCAATTGTGGAGGCAAGCAAGTCCCAACTCTGTGAGTCAGGAATCTGGCTGGATGCTTCTCCTGTCTCAACTGGTTACAGAAGCTGATGAATCCCTTGATCAGCAGGTCAGACAGCAGGATGCTGGCTCAAGTCACCAGAGGTCAGATGATGATGAGCCAGATGCAGGATCCAGAACAAAATCCAGCAAACTTTGCCAGAATTCTATATATATAGGATGCAGGCCACACCATCAAGGAAGCTCTCCTTAAAACTGATTGACCGATCACTTCAGATCATATCACAGAGGTGATTACATTATATTACTTATGGAAGAACAATCAATCCAAAGTTTGCACACCACTGAGAATCATAACCTAATCAAGTTGACACATAACATTAACCATCACAGCAGACAAACACATTAACTGTTTGAATCACACAGGGACTCCATTTCAAGAAGATAAAGTGTTTTTTAATTACAAGCAAAAAAGTTACCCTTTAATATTAGATATTATTTTTCTTCAATACTCAGGCAATTAATATTAAGGAAGCTCTTGTGGTAGGACCATTCTGGAATGTGATGTTGATTGGTGGTATCTAAAAAATCATACTATGAAGAGGTGATAGCAAGTTCTCATTAGCATTAAAGCAATTTTGGTTCAATCAGGGAAAAACAAATAAAACATTTTAAAAACCCTATTTTTATAATCTCCTACCCAGAAGTCTCAGTGTGAAATGATCCTCTAACTCCAAAGCTCTCAGGAGACAACACTCCTTGCTTTATCTCTGAAGCTGAGTGAAGGAGGACAGGTTCTTAATAGGCTGAATTCTGAGAAGAGACAGAAAGGTTAAACAATGAATTCCATTAAACGTTCTTGCCCTAAAGAAGTCTTAGTCAGTGGAAGGGGCTGAGGAGAGTGAAAGAAGATGCTAGCTTCCTCCTTCCTCTCCCTCACCTTCCTCCCAGGGTGAACACAGGCTATCTCAGCAGTTTTGCGCTTTCTTGAATTTGTTCTAAGCATTTTCCAGTGGCAGCTTAATTGCCACCATGTGGGATGTCGAGGTAAGGTGAGGTGAGAACAGAAAAGACAATAGTTAATTGGCTTTATTAAGTTAACAACTTAACAATTAAGTTATGTGACTTTAGAAAGACTTTTCAATTTGCCATAGGGTTTGTCAGTGTAGTAATTATAACTCCAATATTCTTTATTTTATGACTGTCATATTAAAAAAAAAAAGATTTGCTAAAACAGCTCTTACCTTTCAAACATATAAACAAGAATTTTTTTTAGGCTAGAAAACTTTATGAAGGTTTAGTATCAGTGATGCTGATATGGGTAGAAGAAGGGTTGGCCACTGCTTTAATGTAATCATATGCATTACAGAAAAGTAGAATGAATTAACAAAAAGACCAGATAATACATTTTTTTATTTATTTGATTTTTGAAATTTTCACCGTCTCCATGAACTGCCTCAGGGTAACAGTATTAAAATTAAAGTAAAATTAATTCACAAAATTATAGTTGTAATTAAATCAGCATAAAATAGCTTATTAAAAATTATTTTTCTTTGATTGTCATTAATATCTGGTGACCAAATGAAAAATATAGTCATTGTGTGCATCCTTAAGAAAGATGGATAAAATGTGACTTTATAATGTCATAGCAGGTAGCAAATTTCAGAACTAAGGGCCCTTCCTTTAAAACAACTTACAGCTAGTTCTGTGTCTGATGCTTGTATTTGAGGAATGTGAGAAAATTGTGAATGGAGTTGGGTAAGAAATGAGCAACGTAAGAAAATGCCAGGAAAGGAAAGAATGTCCATTAATAATGTTGTTCATTGAAAATCTTATGTTAACGTATTTATTGACTCAAAAAAAAAGAAATATTAAAAATTTGAGACATAAGAAAAAGAAATGTGTTTAACACCTATCTCGTAAACAGTAACATCAAAAGTGTCACCACAGTGACTGTCTGATAGAGAATTCAAATTGGATGGGCCTTGAGTAAAATATAACAACTTTTTTTTTTTAATTTATACTATTATACTCCATCACTTGATGGAGGTGCAATTTATTAGATTCTTTGAAGTCATCTGATTCTAAGCATAATTCTAAAAGAGATGTATGTCACATATCTCTTTGCGTGCAGCAACTCTTACCTTCTCCCTTGGAATATTGAGGACTAATTTTTATAGATTTTATTATAGTTATAAGGAGCCTTGGTGGTGCAGTGTTTAAATTTTGGCTGCTAATCAAAAGGTTGGTGGTTCGAACCCACCAGCCGCTCTAGAGGAGAAAGATATGGCAGCCTGCTTCTGTGAGGATTACAGCCTAGGAAACACTATAGAGCAGTTCTGCTCTGTCTTATCAAGTCTCTATGCGTTGGAATAGACTCAACAGCAATGGTTTTCTTTTTATTATAGCTATACTTTGTGGACATTGGAGGTCTGAGTTCTAAACGTGTTTGGGCTTTTAGAAGAACTTAAAAAAAAAAAGAAAGATGGTTTATATATGTAGATAAAACTCAGGGGAGCCGAACAGGAGATACTGTGTTCCCTGTAAAATGGAAGAGCCAGTTCTCTGAATTCTGCAAGAAGTGTGCAGAGATGCCACAGAGTGAGAGTCCAGGTGACTTTGAGAAAAACAATTTCATTGTGAAGCCCAGAGGAACTTAAGGTGGAACAGAGGCTACAAGTAGAAAAATGCTGTGCTTCTTTGGACAATAGCTGAATTCAAAAACACATCAAGAGTCCGAGAGGAAGACCTAACCGAAAAGCTGGGCAAATGGCCAAGAGCTGGAAATGCCTGATTGAAGCTGAAAAATGCTTACAGGCCAAGCTGACCTGAAAAATGGGAGCTGTATATACTCAGATTTCACTTATCTTTACTGAGTTTGTAACCCAAGATTCTCTTGCCCTACCATAAGGTAGTTGTTCACTGATTAGGCTGCATGTGTGTAAAGTACAGCAGCATGCATCTTGGGGTAGGGTGATAATGAAGAAACGAAAACCTCAAAAAGTTATGAATCATGAAGGCGGAGTCAGATTTACCTTGAAGCTACTGACACTTAAGCTTAGGAGACCTCATTTGCACCAGCCCTTTTGTGAGAGCTAGCCACCAGGTGGCTGCAGCCATTTTGGAGATATAACTAAATTAGAGTCACATTTAATTTGGGTTTAAAAAAACAAAACATAAACCAGTTGACATCAAGTTGATTGTGACTCATGGTGGTGCCATGCATGTCAGAGTAGAACTGTGTTCCATGGGGTTTTGAGTAGAACTGTGTTCCAAAGGGTTTTCAAAGGCTGATTTTTCAGAAGTAATCCCCAGAGCTTTCTTTCAAGGTACCTCTGTGTGGACTTGAACCTCCAAGCTTTTGGTTAGCAGCCAAGTGCACTAACAATTTGTCCCACCCATAAACCTCAATGTGGGTTTAATAGCATGTGTATGTTTGTGTTTTGCAGCCATTTCCATTTACAGCTAAGCTATTGCTCATCTCATTGTCAAAATGGCTTTCAGAATATTTCTACCATCACTGCGATTACCAGGTATCCTGACATGAAGGTCCAAGTCTCAACATAAAACTTATAACTAACACTACAAAGAATATTTGAATACTAATTAATGAATGAGCATCATCAGTACAAGCAGAATTTTGTCTTCATCACTGGCTAAGACAACTTGAAATACTTGTAATCTTATAGTTTATATATTTGTAAGAAGCTTAATGGAGATTTAAAGTAATTTCACAAATTAAAAAAAAAAACACACACACATTCATAGTAGTGAAGTTATACTTTTGAACAACCCTCCTAAAGAAAAAACTAAATTATCTTTCATCTCTATGGAAAATAATATTATAAATTGTTGGTATATAAAGAGTTAATAAAAACAAGTATACAACCAATAATGTAAGAAAAAAAAAAAAAAACTACAGGGCTTAGGCAGCTAATTAATAAAAATGTACTGTGCTGTTTTTCCCCTGGATTTTGTGCTAGTTTTGGTTGTAGTGATACTGAGGTGCAGCTCCCAGATTCCTCCTTCAGAACAGAGGCCCTCTTTTCTCTAGCTGCTAGGAGTATTGGTTGCTGTGAGGTAGAGAGGTGCTGCCTTGTTGAAAAGTATGCCCCCTTCTGGATGCAGACTAAATGCAAAACTAGGTCAGTATTGGGGTTCATAGACTTGCCTCCTTTGACCCTTGCATCACATGGAGACAGTGCTGAAGGACTATCCCAGCTCCAGAGCTCCCAGCAGAGTCTGTTGAGGCCTATGTTGCAGCTGCTCCGTAGTTTAGCATCTCCCTCTCTGCCTATTCAGCTTGCTTTCCTTTCTCAGAGGTGTTGTTTCTGCGTGCACTCCCAAAAAACTTCCTGTGTGGTCCATTTCAAGTTAACGTCATCGAAGACAACAGTATTTTTCAGGCTTTTTAATTTGTAATTTTTTGTTTTTGTGGTCTAATTTTCCATTCTAATCTCATCCTAACTAAGTATTTGATGTTTTACCTAAGTTGTATTCATAATTTTTTATCCTTTTTCTAAAAGAGGGCTCTTAAAATTGTCTAAGCTTCAGTCCCCAAAAAGCCATCTGGTCTTTCTCTCTTTGGAGGAGAACTCTCCTTTGGTTGATCCCCCAGCTGGTAACAACAGAACCTATTCCAATGACATCAAAGACTGGTCAGAGAATTTTCTGAGTGAGTGAAGTCTGGGGCCATAATGCACTTCAGCATGAACACCTGCAGTGGCCTTTCTTCTGATTGCATCACAGCTGGGTTTTCTTCATATCATCTGGTTTCACACCTCATCAATTTAAAATTGTTCAAAAATATTTTCTAATGTTTTTACTCAAATGTATCCCATCATCCCCCAAATATCTTTAGAGTTTTGTTTTGTTTGTCCTCCCATTCAGGATAAAAATAATATCATGCATTTTACCTGATTATCATGTCTCTTTGTTGTTAGTTGCCAACAGTTTGGCTCTTGCTCATGGCAACCTTATTATAACAGAACAAAATCTGCCTGGTCTTGTGCCATCTTCAAGATTGTTGGTATATTTGAGTCCATTGTTGCAGCTACTGTGTCAATCCATTTCACTGAGGGCATCCCTCATTTTCACTGACCCTCTGCTTTACCAAACATGTCTTTATCTAGTGATTGCTCTTTCCTGATCATGTGTCCAAAGTAAGATACCAAATTGTCACCATCTTCACTTCTAAGGAGCATTCTGGTTGTATTTCTTCTAGAACTGATCTGTTTGTTCTTCTGTCAGTCCACAATATGTTCAATATTCTTCACCAGCTCCACACTTCAAATGCATCAATTCCTCCTCTGCCTTCTAGAAGAGTCCACCGCCTTTTATTTTCTTTCACGACACTGATATTTTTGAAGATTTTTAGGCCAATTGTATTGTAGGATACTCTGCATTCTAGATTTGTCTGGATATTAAGATTTGTAGGATAAATCTATATTTGTCTGATTGTTTTCTCATGTTTAGATTCAAATTTAAACCTTTTGGTATGATTATTACAGAGATGTTGGAAATTGTCCATTGCACCACATCATTGCAAACAGAAAGTCAGTTTGTTGCTTTGTCTCATTGTTGGTGATGCAAAGTTGGATCTTACCTGTCCGAGACTTATCTGTGTTTTCCCATTTGTGATTAATAGGTAATCTGTGGGGTGATGTCTTGAAACCATATGAATATCTTTACACTTATCGTCCTCAGAAGTTCTCAGAAAATTCTTAACCACTCATTAGGTAAGCTAAATGGGAAAGAATATTATTCTAAGAAATCCAGATTACAAAGTGGGGCCATGAATAGTTGTCCCATAATACATTGGGCAGTGTTCAGGTGGCTCTTGTATTGGTGGCATTGGGATTTTATTGACTTACACTACAGGTTCCTGTTCCAGGGTCTGCATGGGTGATGAACTATACCATGTGATACATCTAACATCAGCCATTAGATCCAATATTTTACTCTAAATGGTCATTAGTTCTAGGTTTGTGCCTTGCTCTTGGGCTGAATCTGTTCCTTTCCATTTAATGGTGTGCATCAACATTTTCCAGGAAATACTTTTGCACCATTTACTGAATTCCTGGTGACAGTGTCACAGCGTGTTTCCCGAGTACACCAGCTGGCCAGACTGTCTTGACAGTTTGGGTCACATTTTGCTCAATAGTGCATCACATCTTCTTGTCTGGTTTGACAGTCTCTGTAGTGAAGAAAAGCATATCTATGTATTTGTTTGTTTATTAGTTTATTTATTTATATTAGTTGGAAGAAGTTTGACTCTTTTGGACCTGATTCCCAAGGGATTATTTTTTCTACCCTCTCTCTGCTGGGTGACAGCTCCTATCTTAGATGCCAATGCTTCACATCAGGGAGTCAACAATTTGTACTGGGTACCTGTGACTGTACAGGGTCTTTTTTTTGTTCTAGTCCATGTGCTGTTGCTGCTGCTATAGCTGTTTTTGTGCATCATGGTTCTGAAATTATAACCATTATTTCCCACTTATTCTACTCTTATTAAATGCCTCTTTACTTCCTATTGTGCAAATCTTGATTTCTTATGTCTATCCACCCATTATTCAAGATTCCTTTCCAAAAGATTAAAGTGCTTGACAATTACTTTTGAACTGTGTTTTAAGCCAAGAACTCATTTCTCACTGTTCTGTGCTAAGATTGTTAACAGAAAAACATTATAGCATTTCACTCTTGACATGAAATACATACCCACAATTGGTCTGATTTGCTCATTAGGCTAGTCTAGGGCCAACCATTTGACATGAGAAAACACGGCTTTTGCTTCTTCAAAAATGTTAGTGGTTTCATCGACAACAATTTTAAAACAACTTTGCTATCTATATAATGAATTAGCATTCTACAAAAGATTTCCTTTTGCTCTGTCGCACTCTTAACACACATCACAGGAGTTGTGGAAGAGTGTAATGTTACTTCTTAGTCAATAATTGAAGGTGTGCTCCATAATATTTGAGAGCAAATATAAAATACGTTTTTGTTTCTGCTACTCTTTCCTAACCCCTTAATCTCCCTACCTTGATTTGTTTATTCAGAAAAAGGCAGAAGGCAGCTAATACACTTAGAACACCTTCCGAGATTTCTATAAATGAAGTGATAGATTCTCACTCATCCAGTGACTCACTCTCATTCACATGTACATTTAATGTTTCCCAGTAAGGCCATGTAACACATATTTAATCCTAAATACAAGCTGAAGAGTCATACCAAATTGGCAGTCCAGCTTAGAGACACACAATGGATAATGACATAATCAATCTGCATTGTCTTTTTTGTCATTACATGAGAACTAAATTAAACAGTGACCACAATGGGCTTAACATGGCCTGTGCAAAGGACCGATTTGCTGCATTTTTAATCCATTATCTTCTGGATTGTGAATAAATACAGCAAGGCTAAGGATTTCTCATAAGGAATCAAGGTAAAATCACAGTCAATTGCACTAACTCTCTGCTTTTTTATGCTTAATATCAATATGCAAACCCTAGGGGAGTTTTAAATACAGACAAATGTTTTCTTTTTCACCAGCATATAGTATCCTTAACCATCTATCCTCCCCGAGGATAGTATGTCATCCAAATCTTTACTTTTCAAAAGACTCACCATCTTCTTTTCTTGTTGCTGTTAGTCTTTTAGTTGATTTGGACTCACAATGACCTCATATGTGCAGAGTAGAGTGCTCCATGAGATTTTCAAGATTGTGGTCTTTTGGAAGCAGATCACCAGGCCTGTATTGCAAGGCACCTCTGGGTGTGTTTAAACTGCTAACTTTTCAGGTAGTAGCCAAGACCTTAACTGATTATGCCACTCAGGGACTCCTCTTTTCACTTAGCTCCCTATATCTCACTCTCCCTGCCAAACCTCATACGAAATGTGACTTGACCCTTTGTGGGTGACAACACATTCAACCATCTCATATAAAAACACTACAGATAGTAGCATCAATGATGCATAAATTTATGTCAGATCCATTTTATTTTTCCACACTGGATTCTGTTTTTTAGAAATGTGTAAAATCATAGCTCAAGTTATTTAACCCATACCTTTTTATCATTCATTAATATCCCTGAGCAAAATCTTGTCACAATTTAAGAGTTCGGCACTGCTAGACAAAAATATTTTATTTATGAGAAAGGCTTTAGAGATAGCGAAGCCCTCTATTGATTATACAGACAAAGAATCTGAGCTGTGAAGGAGTGCAGTATCTTGGCCATGGTCATGTAACTGTGCAGTGAGAGAACTGGGAGTCCCAATCAAGTCTCTTGGTTCTCACACCTGTGTACTTTTACCCTGTTATACTCTCACCTCTACTGAAGCATATGAGGACATGTCAGACAAAAACACAACAAAATCTCGTAGTCCTCTGGGTAATTCCAAGCTACCTTTCCTTCCTGTCTTAGTTATCTCGTGCTGCTATAACAGAAATACCACAAAACCGTGACTTTAACAAAGAGAAATATATTCTGTCATAGTCCAAGAAGCTAGAAGCCTGAGTTCAGGACGCCAGCTCCAGGGGAAGGCTTTCTCTCCTTGTTGGCTCTGGAGGAAGGTCCTCATTATCAGTCTGTCCCTGGTCTATCTAGGAGCATCACAGTGCAGGGACCCTGGGTCTGAAGGACATGCTGTTCTTCTGGCTCTTCTTTCTTGGCAGTATGAAGTTCCCCTGCCTCTCTGCTCCCTTCTCCCTTTTACATCTAAAAAGAGATTGATTTAAGACACGACTTAATCTTATAGGCTGAGTTCTGCCTCATTAACATAACCACTGCTAATCCCACTGCTAACATCATAGAGGTAGAATTTACAACACTTCAGAAAATCATATCAGATGACAAAATGGTGGACAATCACACAATATTGGGAAACATGGCCTAGCCAAGTTGACACACATTTTGGGTGGACACAATTCAATCCGTAACACTTCCTTATTGAATTCTTATCAGTATTCTCATCTAAATCATTAAGAAAAAAAAAAAAAATCAGTAGACTAAACTAGCCCTCCAGTAAGCAGTTGCTGAGTAAATGGCAACAAATATAATAGAGAGAGTGGCCAGTGCAAGTAGAAATCTCCCTTTTCACCATGTATAACAAATAGAACCTTCCTCCAAAGAACATTTCAAAATTATATTGCTATTATCTCCAGGAGAGAAATGCAAAATAACCCATAAAAGGGATATATTAGCAATAGCAATGTCTGCTTGGGCAGTATCTCTCCTTCCCTGTAGATATAGTTACAGAGGAGCCAGAACTAATTGTGAAGAAAATATAATAATAAAAACTTCAAACTTCAGGGTGTTGTCACAGGTCCACTTTACTTTCATGGCAAATTTGTTTTAATCTTAATAGACATGAAAAAAGAAAACAGGTAATACAATGAAGAAAAACATTTTAACCTTCAGGATATATTTCACATTATTTTTCTTAAACCTACTTATTGGGGAAAAAAAAAAAAAAAACAACAACTGTGAAGAAGGGTAAGCAGTCATCTCAGATAGCAGCAAAGCTGCACGTAGGATTTTCCCTCACTTGAATTTTCCCTGCTATTCTTTAAGGACACAAAGAGTACTCAGTGTATGTGGTAGCTTTTCTTTCAGTCTTATCTGAGGAGAAAGTCACTCTTTTGTGCCCAGTAGGGCTATAGGTTTGAAGAAAGTTGAAGGGTCGGAGAAGCAGGGAAGGAGCTGATGCCTGAAGTATGAAGGCAATGGCTTGCACTGTCTGGGTAGCTTATCTTGCTAGAGAAATAGTACCCAGTAACTTAGTGCAAAGAATTTTGGGACCAGGAAAAAAGCTGCATGTACTGGAGAGAAACATAGGGTGCAAAGCTGAAAACTCCAATAGGGCAAATTTGAAATGGCATTGCTATTCTGGAACAATTTTTCAGGTTGTTTGCACAGAGTTCTTTCTGTAACACCTTTAGAGTCTGTTGCAAACATGAGAGATCAGAGCAAAATGATCATAAGACTAGAAAATGACCTTTATTTCTGTCATTTTAGTGTGCCCTGATGGCACGATGATTGAGCACTCAGTTGCTAATCCAAAGGATGGCAGTATGAGCCCACCTGGAGGCTCTGTGGGAGAAAAGACATGGCAGTCTGCTACCATAAAGATTACAGCCTAGGAAACCCTATAGGGCAGCTCTACTCTGTTATATAGTGTTGCTATGAGTCGAAAACAATATCAGTGTTTTAAAAAGTGGTCTATCAGATAATGCTGAAAAGTGTTTGGTATCTGTTCTGACATTTGAAGAATGACCTTATTCTAGCTCCCCTTGAGATAGAGCCCTGGTGGCACAGTAGTTAAGAGATTGGCTGCTAACCAAAAGGTTGGCAGTTCAAATCCACTGGTTGCTCTTTGGAAACACTATGAGGCAGTTCTATTTTGTCCTTTAGAGTCAATATGAGTCAGAATTGACTCAGTGGCAAAGGGCTGGTCTGAGAAATAACCAATGAATTTAGTTTAATTCATTTACATTTCAGAGTAATTTGGGATTAACCCATCAGCTTAATTCCTCATATAGTAGTCTAGGTGAGAGGTATAAGAAAGGAATTTATTTGAAACAAGACCCAAGGGACTATTAAAAATCATAAGGAGGATGCGTCTTGGTTTCCCTGATGCTACAAAATTAAAAATAACACACCAAAAATTATTCTAAGAGACTATTAAAAAACAAACTAAACCCATTGCCATAGAGTCGATTCCAACTCATAGCGAGCCTACAGGTCAGACTACAACTGCCCCATACAGGGAGTGCCTGATGAATTCGAACTGTTGACCTTTTGGTTAGCAAGCATAGCTCTTAACTACTACGCCACCAGGGTTTTCAAGAGGCTAGAGAATGACTGAAATCATTCCATACCTTGGTATACTGGGTCCTCAAATCTTTACAACTAGACAAAATGAAATAATATTTAGGAGTAAATTTCACCAAGGTGTGAAAGAAACCACTTAATCTGGTATTAGCTATATTTTGTTAAGTGTGAAGAAGATATAAATATAAAAAATGGTTCTGACCTTCAAGATTTCAGGTGATAAAGGTAAATTCATTCAACTGAAGAAGAGATAGCCTTATCTTTTAATCCTTTAATTACCTCAAACACAAAATGTAAAACCACTTTTCTTTTAACTTCCATTACATGAAGATAAAGACATGAGTAGCAGTGTGGTTGGAGAAGATTCCTAGGAAAAGATTTGAAGTTAGATATTTTTTCTTAAAGATTCATTAACATTCAAGGCTTCATGTAATTTTTTTTCCTAGTCGCTTAATAGTTTAAGAATTTCTGAGAATTTATTTTGAGCCAGACCATGTGGTTTTTGTTGTTGTTTTTAGGTGCTGTCAAGTTGATTCTGACTATGTCAAACAGAATGAAACACTTCCTGGTTCTGTACCATCCTCACAATCATTGTTATGCTTGAGCCCGTTGTTGCAACCACTGTGTCAATCCACCTAGTTGAGGGTCTTCCTCTTTTTCACTGCCTCTCTTCTTTAGAAAACATGATGATCTCCCCCAGGACTGAACCCTCCTGATACATGACCAAAGTATGTGAGACAAAGTCTTCCAACCTTACTTCTAACCATTGTTCTGGCTGTACTTCTTCCAAGACAGATTTGTTCCTTCTTGCAGTCCATGGCATATTCAATATTCTTGGCCAACACCATAATTGAAAGGCATCAATTCTTCTTCTGTCTTCCTTATTTATTGTTCAGTTTTCAAAAGCATATAAAGAGATTGAAAATACCACGGCTTGGTTCAGGTGCACCTTAGTCCTTAAAGTAACATCTTTGCATTTTAACACTTTAAAGATGTTGACTTGCAGCAGATTTGTCCAGAGCAATGCGTAATTTGATTTCTTGACTGCTGCTTCCATGGGTGTGGATTGTGGATCCAAGTAAAACGAAATCCTTGATAACTTCAATCTTTTCTCCACTTATCATGATGTTGCTTATTGGTCCAGTTATGAGGATTTTTGTATTATGTTGAAGTGTAATCGATACTGAAGGTTGTGCACTTTGAACTTCATCAGTAAGTGCTTAAATCTTCACTTACAGCAAACAAGGTTGTGTCATCTGCAAATTGCAGGTTATTAATCACTCTCCCTCCAGTTCTGATGTCCATTCTTCTTCATATAGTTCAGCTTCTCTGATTATTTTCTCAGCAAATGGATTGAATAAGTATGGTGAAAGGATACAACCCTGACACACACCTTTCCTGACTTTAAACCATGAAGTATTCCCTTGTCCTGTTTGAAGAATGCCCTCTTGCTCTATGAACAGGTTCCATGGGAGCACAGTTAAGTGTTCAGGAATTCCCATTCTTCCCAATGTTATCCGTAATTTGTTACAATCCACACAGTCGAATGCCTTTGCATAGTCAATAAAACACAGGTTTAAACATCTTTCTGGTATTCTCTGCTTTCAGCCAATATCCAGCTCAGATCAACTATATCCATCCTTTCATGTCCTCTTCTGAATTGGGCTTGAATTTCTGGCAGTTTTCTGTTGGTGTACTAATGCAACTGCCTTTGAATAATCTTGAGCAAAATTTTACTTGCATGTGATATTAATGACATTGTTTGATAATTTTCACTTTCTGTTGGATCACCTTTCCTTGGAATGGGCACAGATATGTATCTTTCCCAGTAGTTTGGCCAGGTAGCTGTTTTCCAAATTTCTTTGCATAGATGAGTGAGCACTTCCAGCACTGCATCCACTTTTTGGAACATCTCGGTTGGTATCCTGTCAATTCCTGGAGCTTTTTTTTTTTTTTCCCAGTGCTTTCAGTGTGGTTTGGACTTCTTCTTTCAAGACCATTGATTCTTGATCCCATACTACCTCCTGACTTGTTTGGATGTCAACCGATTCTTTTTGGTACAGTGACTCTGTGTGTTTTTTCCGTCTTCTTTTGATACTTCCTGTGTCTTTTAATATTTTCCCTGCAGAATTCTTCAATATTGCAACTCAGGGTTTGAATTTTCTCTTCAGTTCTTTCAGCTTGAGAAATTCCGACTGAGCATGTTCTTCCCTCTTGGTTTTCTAACTCTAGGTCTTTGCACATTTCATTATAATACTTCACTTTGTCTTCTCAAGCCCCCTTTGAAATCTTCTGTTCAGCTCTTTTACATCATCATTTTTTCCTTTTGCTTCAGCTACTCTATGTTCAAGAGCAAGTTTCAGAGTCTCTTCTGACATCATTTTTAGTATGTTCTTTCTATCCTATCTTTTTAATGATCTCTTGCCTTTTTCATGTGATGACCTTGACTTAAAAGTGTTGTCCTTGATGTCATTCCATAACTCGCCTGGTCTTTGGTCATTAGTGTTTAATAAATCAAGTCTATTTTTGAGGTGGTCTCTAAACTCAGGTGGAATATATTCAAGTTCATATTTAGGCTCTCTCAGACATTTATTAATTTTCTTCAGCTTCAACTTGAACTTGCATATGAACAATTGATGGTACTTTCCGCAGTTGGCCCCTGGCCTGGTTCTGACTGACGATATTGAGCTTTTCCATTATCTCTTTCCACAAATGTAGTCAGTTTGATTCCTGTGTATTCCATTTGGTGAGGTTCACGTGTATACTCACTGTTTATGCTGTTGAATAAAAGTATTCTCAATGAAGAAGTCATTGGCCTTACAAAAATCTATCATGACGTCTACAGTGTTGTTTCTATCACCAAGGCCATGTTTTACAACTACTGTTTTTTTCTTTTTTGTTTCCATTTGTCACATTTCAATCTCCTGTAGTTATCAATGCATCTTGATTGCATGTTTGATCAATTACAGGCTGCGGAAGTTGGTAAAAATCTTTAATTTCCTCATTTTTGTCATTAGTGTTTGGTGTGTAAATTTGAATAATAGTTGAATTAACTGATCTTCCTTGTAGGTGTATGGATATTATCCTATCACTGACAGCTGTTGTACTTCAGGTTAGACCCTATGGTAGAAACTGAAAGTGAGAAGATAGATAAGACATAGCCCCTACCCTCAAAAATTCACATCTAATGGGCAATAGGGATTTGAAAGTTGCTAGACACCAAAAGCAGAGAAAATAGCCAAAGATTAGCAGGGCAGTAGCACATCACATGGGTTTTTCATAAGTTTCCACATGTCTAATTTATTTAACATTCAATCTATTGAGATCAGTGAGGATTATTTCATCATATCATCCATCACTAAGACACACACTAGGGAGCTAGCAACAAACAAACAAACAAGCAAAAAACATAAAATACTATGTATTACTACAGACATATTTGAATTTGTTCTTTGGTTTCACTAGTTTCAGAATTTTACATTACATAGTTCACTGGAAGCCTGACAAAACATTTTAAAAATCTGTTATTATCTACCTACTTGCATATATGTATATTTTATAAGCTTGGAATTTTTGGGTTGCATTTCTGAACATAATGTTTAAGCCTTATGAGAGAATATAATTTTTTTTACAATTTCCTCTTTAGTTGTACAAATGTGCACAAGATGTTCAAGTGTACAAAAAAGTAGACAAGAGTACATTTAAGAAAGAAGAACAAAATTTAATGGGGCTTCAAAATTTATTTAGAAATCTGGATATGTGACATTTTTGCTTATTTTCCAAAAAAAGAAAAAATATGGAAATGCTTAAAGTGAAATTATTATGAGACTACAGAAGGATTAATGCTGGTGAATTAGAATAATGGCTTTACTTTCTGAATGAAGATTGAGCAACTGTGTGACCTTGAATCAAACAATTAACCTCTCTGCGCCATCAATTATTCATCTGTAAAACTGAGCTGAATATTTTTTCGTATCTAAAGAAGTTTAATAGTGTATTTATGACCTTGGAAGTAAAGTATTTTGCACAATTCAATAAATATTGACATGTTTCAAGTATCAACATGGAAAAAGAAGATAAACCAAAACTATAATTGTTGAAAATGAAAATATGCATATGTCTGAAATAAGCCACTTTTACTGCTTTCATAACTTATTTTAGATATTTCAGAACATTAAAAATTAAAATATAAAATGGATTTTCTTCTGGTAAGAATATAGATGGAGCTTATCAGCCTCTAAGCAAGTAAGCTCTGTACAAGTGGCCTTGCTACTGTGGCTGACACAGGGAGAGCTCTGATGTACCTGACTTTCAGAGACCTTGATGTGCAGTGTTCCCCATCGTCTTGACATTATATTAGACCAGAATTAAGACCATTTCCTAAAAGAGAAAGATGTGTATTTTTTTTTCCTAGTTGCTTATAACTGCTCTACAGTCAAGTGATCAGGAAGTAGGAGGTGGAGGCTTCAGAGCAGGTGTCAGTGTTTTCAAAGACAAGCTGTGTTGATAAAACAGCAGGCCTAGCCCTTTGGTAGTCTGGGTGGCAGGCTGGCTGAAATGTGCAGTTTAGCCTGCTCAGTACTCCAAGTCAGGAAAAGAATTTGTTTTAACTCTAGATCTTCCTTCTGAGCTTCTGGGTCAGAAAAGTTTGCTGCAGAAGAGTTGGTTTCTGTCCTGACTGGAAACAGCCTTAGCAGAAATACTGCCAGGAAAACAAGATCCAGTATGAAGGTAATAAGAGATGATAGATAGACAGACAGACAGACAGATAGATAGATAGATAGATGACAGACAGACACACAGATGATAGATAGATGATAGATAGATGATAGATAGATAGATAGATAGATAGATAGATGATAGATAGATAGATAGATAGATAGATAGATAGATAGATAGATAGATAGATAGATGATAGAAGATAGATGGATTGATGAAGGTACTTTTCATACACTCAATTAAAAATATAATGAGCATAATTTTTAATAATATGGTTTAGTAATTGAACCTTATGATATAAATCTTTTGATAGCTATAAATCTCACCTGTATTGCGATGGCATTTTTAATCAGTACAATTCTGGTGAATAAATTGAAGACATCTCAAAGAATTTACCAAAATAGATAAAAATTTTCAAAATCACCAAAAAGTCAAGTTTAACCAAACCATTTTATCACTTGAATCTTGAAATTCATATGAAAATGAGTCAGGTAATGGATGACTATCCAGAATAAGCATGCCCGCTTCTCTTTTCATTAATATACATTTTGGTCAACAAACATAGTCATAATTATTTCATCTATTTACTAAATTTAAAACTGTATATTGAAATACAGGTATTTGCCTAGTATAATTAGAAAAATAAAGCTAAACATATAAATATTTTATTTTAAAAAAACTGAATTATATAGTACACAAATTTCTGACAACTCCAAATTTTCAAAATACAGCTGTACACCCAGAGGTAAGTAAGCAAATACTCTAATAGGCAAATGGTTTGGGGGACATGGGGAGATCAGTAGAAGAATAAAGACTGTATTCTGTATTCTGAATTCTGTATTTTGAACTAGAATCTGATAAACATGCCTGTCTTATTTTATAAATAATCTGGAGTACATTTTTCTTAAGTCAATCTTAATAAGTCTCCCTAAGGTGTGATAGCAGCATGTTGAAGGTAGAATGACATAAATTTGGAAGACTGATCATTTAGAGAGCTGCTAGTAGAAGCTTATGCTGGATAGTAATATCTGACATCAAGACATTATTCATTCCTGCTGAGTCGATTCCAACTCTTAGTAACCTCATGTGTTACAGAATAGAACTTCTCCAACGGTTTTCTTGGCTTTAATCTTTATGGAAGCAGATCACCATGCCTTTCTTCACTGACATTGACATTACTGGGTGGGTTTGAACTTCCAACCTTTAGGTTAGCAGTCAAGAGAAAACCATTTGCACCACATGGACCTCATCAAAACTTAGGAGAATACATATTCCTAGAAAATAAAGTAATTTAAGGAAATTGTGTAAAAATGCAAGGCAAGCCACACTCACTGCAATAATCACTTAGAGCAGCTTTGTATGACAGTACAGGACAGTATTTTAAGCAATATATGTTTATCTGGGTAATTTGTAGTAGTAAAATCCCTTCTATTTCCTTCCCCCCAATATTCTTGGCCTTGTGATATCCTCAGGAAGAGAGATATTACCTCCATATAGCCATATCTTTGAAAGAAAACTCTTCGATGTGGTGGTTCATATATTTTAGAAACGGCATAGTTTGAAGTAACTTCTACTTTGTGTTACTGTCTTAGGCTAAGTTCCCTAGAGAAGCAAAACTAGTAAAGTGTATAAATATATAGAGACATATCAAGGAAATGGCTCATGCGGTTGTAGAGGCTGGAGCATCCTAAGTCTATGGGTCAGGCTGGAGGGTTCTCCTGATTCACACAGCTGTGGGGGCTGGCAAATCCAAACCTGATGGGTCAGAAAGAAGGGCTCTTGCTCACAGGCTGCAAAGATCAACAAATTCCAAGATTGGCAGACAAGATCACAGGTAAGCTTCTAGCTCAAGATTCAAGAACTGGAGGTCAGACGAACAGGAGCCAGCTGCAGGATCCAGAGCGAACAAAAGCCATGAGTCTTACTAGAATGTCCACTTATATTCGATGAAGGCCGTACACCCAAGGAAACTCCTTTTCAACTGATTGGCTACTCACAGAAGATCCCACTATGGGGGTGATCTCAGTATCATATGACTGCCAAACCACTGAAAATCATGGCCCAGCCAAGTTGACAATCTTAACCATCACAGGTAATAAAACAGCATCAAAAAAAAAAAAATTGTATTAGCAGGACATTTTGCAGGTAGAAGAATGCTCCTCACAAAAGATGTCTACTTTCAATTCCCAGAGCCCATGGTTATGTCATATTATGTGGCAAAAAGGTCTTTGCAGATATGCCAAAATTAAGAATCTTGAGATGTGGATTAACTGAAGAATACAGTGTAAAGAAGGAGGCAATAGATTCAGAGTCAAGAAAGATGTTTTGAGGGAAGAAGAGGGCACGGAGACAGAAAGAGAGATTGGTTTGAAGATGGTATGCTACTGGCTTTAAAGGGGGAGGATTTATTTGGTGCTCTTAATAAAGCCTTTCCCCCTCTACTAGACTGGACTAGAATCAACACTTACATGCAGAATAAAGATGAAAGGGTTTTATGATTACCAAAATTGACTCCTTCAGAGACTTACTGCACATTCTGGGCTTAACTGTTTTACCCCAGGGGCATCAGGAGACTTTAATGCAACCTTCATGTCCACCCTTAACCCTGAGATTGCAGCCTTAGGAAAAAGGCATCCATTGGATTGAAAGGCTGCCCTGATGGCTGAGCTGGTTAGTTTGGCTCATGCACTTGTTCAAACCTTAGAAACTAAACACAATGCCAAGACTAAAAAATGTATGGCTTTTCAATTACAGCATTTACAGTCTCCTAATCAAAAGGCTTTTTTTTTTTTTAATCAAAAGGGATTTAAGTCCTTTGGGGGCAATAAACCTGGTACTTGTTATTATTGTTAAAAAAATAAAATAAAACCTGGACATTTTAAGAAGGATTGTTTAAAGTTAGGGAATAAAATGGACAACCTACCATTAGACAAAACTCAGTTTAAATCAGAGTGAAGTGACTTACAGGAACAAAACAGATTTTCTTGTGGTAGCTTTAAATCCTCAAGGGAAAACAATTATTCAAGTTAATGGGGAATATTGTAAATTTTTAATTGACACTGGTGTCACCCTGTCTGCCACCAGCACTGCATGTTTAAAGAAGCCTCTGGCCCAGAGTACCAAAATGTCTAAAATTGTGGGGGTTGCTAGTCAAGAACAAGTTCTAACCCACTCTAAGGCCATTTCCATATCTTTCGGTCCTATGGAGGATGTATCTTTTTCAGTTTAGTTATGATACTCCAGTAAATTTAATAGGAAGAGCTTTATTAGCTAAATGTAATTGTCATATACAATTTAATGAAAAGGGGAAAGGTTATTAGAACTCCCAGACAGTAAACATGAAATTGTGGGAATTTCCCAGAAAAAGGCTTTTTGTTACAGGTACTTACTCTGCACTTATTTTGCTACTAAGGAATTCAGTTACTCTGCTCCTTTCACTACTTTAGACTGTCTATCATTGGTACCAGGAAACCTATGGGTCACAGTTTCCACAGATGTTGGCCAGTTGTGAGTTGTGAGCAGACCCCACTATAATTCAAGCTGATACGTCCAAACTTTTATACCTAAAATTTCTCAGTACCCTTTAAAACACCCACACATCTGTCACTTTTGGTACTGTGGTAGCTTGTGTTTTGCCGTGATGCTGGAAGCTATACCACTGGTATTTAAAAAACCAGCAGGGTCACCCATGGTGGACAGGTTTCAGCTGACCTTCCAGACTCAGACATACTAGGAAGAAGGACCTTTGAAAAAATTTGACCAGTGAAAACATTATGAATAGCAGTGGAGTATTATCTGATGAGCCCTTCAGGTTGGAAGGCACTCAAAAGACAAGTGAGGAAGAGCTTCCCCCTCAAGGTAGAGTCAACTTTAATGGCTTGGATGGAATCAAGTTTTTGCTACCTTCATTTGCTGATGTGGCCTGACTCAAAATGAGAAGAAACAGCTGCAAACTTCCATTAATAAAAGGAATATGAAATGTATGAAGTATGAATCTAAGAAAATTAGAAAATTGCCAAAAATATAATGGAACACATAAATAACAATATCCTAGTCATCAGTGAGCTGAAATAGATTGGTATTGTCTATGATTCAGACAATCATTTGTATGTTATGCCAGGAATGAAAATTGAAGGGAATGGCATCACATTCATTGTCAAAAAGAACATTTCAAAATCTATCCTGAAGTACAACTGTGTCAGTGATGAGATAATAGCCATATGCCTACAAAGAAGATCAGTTGATACAACTAGTATTCAAATTTATGCACCAACCACTAAGGCCAAAGATGAAGAAAATGTTTTTACCAGATTCTGCAGTCAGGAATTGATCAAACATGCAATCAAGAGGCAGCGATAATTATTGGTGATTGAAATGTGAAAGTTGAAAACAAAGAAGAAAGAAAAGTAATTGGAAAATATGGTTTTGGTGATTGAAATGACACCACAGATCACAGGATAGAATTATGCAAGACCAATGACTTCTTCATTGTGAGTACCTTTTTTCAACAACATAAGTGGTGACTACACATGGATATTGCCAGATAGAATTCACAGGAATCAAATTTATTGCATCTGTGAAAAGACGTGATGGAAAAGCTCAATATCACCAGTCAGAACAAGGCTAGAGGCCCACTGTGGAACAGATCATCCATTTCTCCTATAGAAGTTCAAGGTAAATTAGAAGAAAATTGGAAAAAGTCCACAAGAGCCAAAGTATGACTTTAAGTATATTTAGAGATCATCTCAAGAAAAGATTTGATTCACTAAATACTAATAACTGAAGACCACATGAGTTGTGGAATGAAATTAAGAACATCATACATGAAGAAAGCAAGAGGTCATTAAAAAGACAGGAAAGAAAGAAAAGGCCAAAATGGATGTCAGGAGAGACTCTGAAACTGGCTCTTGAAGGTCGAGTAACTAAAGCAAAAAGAAGTGATGAAGAGAAAGAGCTGAACAGGAGATTTCAAAGGGTAGCTCTAGAAGACAAAGTAAATTATTATAATGAAATGTGCACAGACCTGGAGATAGAAAGCTAAAAAGGAAGAACTTGCTCCACATTTCTCATACTGAAAGAACTGAAGAAAAAATTCAAGCCTCAAGTTGCAATATTGAAGGATTCTATGGGCGAAATATTAAAGGACGCACGGAGCATCAAAGGAAGATGGAAAGAATACACAAAGTCACTGTATCACAAAGAATTTGTCAACATTCAATCATTTCAGGAGCTAGCGTATAATTAAGAATCCATGGTATTGAAGGAAGATGTCCAAGGTGCACTGAAGGCACTGGTGAAAAACAAGGCTCCAAGAATTGATGTAATACCAATTGAGATGTTTCAACAAATGAATGCACCGCTGCAAGTGCTCACTTATTTATTCCAAGATATTTGGAAGACAGACACTTAGCCAAACATCTGAAAGAGATCTATATTTGTGCCCATTCCAAAGAAAGGTGACCAAAAGGAAGTGAAAATTATCAAACAATATCATTAATATCACATACAAGTAAAATTTTGCTGAAGATTTTTCAAAAACAGTTGCAACAGTACATCGATAGGGAACTGCCAGAAATTCAAGCCCAATTCAGAAGAGGACATGGAATGAGAAATACCATTGGTGATATCAAATGAATCTTGGCTAAAAGCAGGGAATACTGGAAAGATGTTTACCTGTGCTTTATTGACTATGCAAAGGCATCTGACTGTGTGTTTCACAATGAATTACGGATAACATTGTGAAGAATGGGAATTCCAGACCACTTAATTTCGCTCATGCAGAACCTGTACATAAACCAAAATGTAGTCATTCAAACAGAACAAGGGGATATTGTGCGGTTTAAAATGAGGAAAAGTGTGTATCAGGGTTATATCCTTTCACCATACTTATTCAAGCTGTATGCTGAGCAAATAATCCAAGAAGCTGGACTATATTAAGAAGAACAGTGCATCAAGTTTGGACGAAGAGTCATTGACAACCTGGGATATGCACACGACACAACCTTCCTTGTTGAAAGTGAAGAGGACTTGAAGAACTTGTTGATGAAGATCAAAGACCACAGCCTTCAGTATGGATTACACTTCAACATAAAAAAAAAAAAAAATTGTCACACCTGGACCTATAAGCAACATCATGATAAACAGAGAAAAAATTGGAGTTGTCAAGGTTTCATTTTACTTTGATCCACAATCAACACCCATGGAAGCAGCAGCCAAAAAATCAAAAGACACATTACATTGGGCAAATCAGCTGCACAAGAGCTCTTTAAAGTGTTGACTAGCAAAGATATCTCTTTAAGGACTAAGGTATGACTGACCCAAGCCATGGTATTTTCAATCTCCTCATATGCTTGTGGAAGCTGGACAATGAATACAGAAGACCAAAGAAAAATCGATGCCTTTGAATTATAGTGTTGGTGAAGAATATTGAATATATCATGGACTGCCAAAAGAGCGAATAAATCTGTCTTGGAAGAAGTACAGTCAGAATGCACCTTAGAAGAGGCAGGGCCAAGACCGCAGAGTAGTCAGATGCTTCCAGTGATCCCTCTTACAACAAAGACCTGAAAAAACATGTGAAGCAATTACATATATATGATAAGCTACCCCCCCCCCCGCAAAAAAAACCCTAGTGCCGTCAAGTCGATTCTGATAAGCTAGGAGCCCTGAAAATCAAAGGCGAAGTTAGGAAATCAGATCGAGTGGCAGGGGGAGGGAGAGATGGTTCAGAAGTGGTGAGGAGTTACCAGATCTGACTCAGTGGGAATCGGCATCCCTCAGGTACAATCCCCTGGCACGACCATGGCAGGGCTGGCAGTAGCTTTTGGGATGTGGTTTTCTCAGGAAGAGACAGTGAGCCTCACAGTCTACTCATGCTTCTGGAATCAGAGAAGAACAGAGCTCTCAGCAATAGATAAGTACTTGCATGTAATTTACCATATCCCCAGCCCCCAAGTTGGCTTCAGTGACTGTTCATTTCCCTGGGCCTGAGGTAGGTCCTGCTGTGTGCTCCAAGCCATTCTCCCAGCCTTGGAGAAGGAATAAATTAACCACTGGGTGAAAAGATAATCTGCTGGCTCCCCTAAGCTGGGAATTCAAGACAGAAGCAGCTCCTGCCCAGGCACAGTCCACAGACCTTGAATGCCTTTCACCCCTGCATGGACCTGTATGGGCCCATCTTAAGAGCTTAAGCCCTTGTTGGCAGACTGCAATGCTGTATGTCCCTGAGATCTGACTTCAACTGTTTCAGCTGTGCAGTGGAGAGGCAGGGTTTTTGACGTTTGTCACTATTCTGCCTATTAAGCAGGGTCTTTTTTACCTACCCACATCACAGGCCTAAGGACTGGTGGCTCTACCCATGTCACCTAGCCACCGGTGACGGGTCCAAAGATAAGTGGTGCTTCCAGACCTTACAACCAAAAGCATTGGGTGCCCGTGGTCTGGCTGCAGAACCCACCTACCTGTATGCTGTAGGGAACAGGGACATTCTTTTCTCACAGACATTTGGGGGATTATTGTCAGTCCCCTGCCCTGCTCAGAGTGTGACCACCTGCAGCAAACAGGCACATGTGCCTACATCAATTACTCTTGCCCCTCTAATACTGTAGGACATAGCCTGCACCACACACTTGGTGACTGACTACCTGGACACCTGAGCTGAATCCATACAGGAAAAGTGAATGGACTCCTAGGCTTATATGCCTGGTAACAGCTCTAGCCATCTGGTGACAGGATGTTAGAGCTTCAAAGGCAAAAATAATCAAGCTAGCTCACTCAATCAGCCTATTTGGGCATATCAAAAGAAAACTAAGCAAGAAGCTCGGATACAGTAAGCAAACATAAAATAAATTAATACAATAACTTATAGATGGTTCAGAGACAACAGTCAATATCAAATCACTTAAAGAAGCAGACCATGATCGCTGCAGCAAGCTCTCAAATCAAAGAATCAAGGAATCTTCTGGACGAAGATGTATTCCTGGAATTACCAGAGGTAGAATACAAAAGATTAATACACAGAACTCTTTGAGAGATCAGGAAGGAGATCAGGCAAAATGCAGAACAAGCCAAGGAACACACACATAAAGCAGCTAAGGAAATTAAGAAGGTTATTCAAGAGCATAATGACATATTTAATAGGCTGCAAGAATCCATAGAGAGACAGCAATCAGAAATTCAGAAGATTGACAATAAAATTTCAGAATCAGAATGCTCCTTAGAAGTGAGGATGGCCAGACTTCTCACAGGGTTTGAACATGTTATCAGGAGGGACCAGTCCCTGGAAAAGGGCATTGTGTTTGGCAACATAGGCAGTTAGCAAAAAAGAAGAAGACTCTCAATGAGATGGGTTGACACAGTGACTGCAACAATGGGCTCAAGCATAACAATTGTGAGGATAATGTAGGACTGAGCAGTGTTTCCTTCTGTTGTACATAGGGTCACTGAGTCAGAAAAACTCGACAGCACCCAACAAATCTTTAAAAAGAAGGGCAAAAGGAGGACTAACCCCAATAATTCATGATTTTCTTGTTAAAGGTTTAATTATTCCATGCACTAGCCACTGTAATACTCTTGTGTTCCCTGTTAAGAAGCTAAGTAATCACAGCAGTTGTGTACAGGATCTATGTGCCATTAACCACATTATGGTTACTAAATTTTCTGTGGATCCTAATCCACATTTACTCCTTTCTAATATACACCCTGAAGCCTTTCACTTTAGAGCGATTGATATTTACAGCACATTTTTCAGTATTCCCATACATCCTGAGAGCCAATATTTGTTCGTTTTTACTTATGTGTACCAACCATACACTGGACTTTGATGCCTCAAGGCTTCACCAAGTCCTCCACCTATTTTTCTTAGATTTTACTCACAGACCTACAACATCTGTGATTTGCTTATGGATGCACTGTATTATAATTTTTTGATGATTTACTGGTCTTTTCTGATGCTCAACAAACTTGTCTTGACAACGGCATTCTTTTATTAAAATATTTGGCTGAGGTTGTTACGAAGCCTCTAAAAAGAAATCACAATCAGCCCAGCTATCAGTTAAATATTTAAGACATAAAATCTCAACAAAGGGATTTCTATTGATGCCAAAAGAAAAGAAACTATCTTAGCTCTCCCTGTCCTCAGTACAGAAAAAAATAAAAAAACACCTAAGGGAATTTTGGGGACTTTGTGGATATTGCAGGACTTGGATACCAAATTTTTCATTGCTAGCCCAAACATTTTATCAATACCTAATGGCTTCAGTGCCTGACCCCTTTCAATTTTCAAAGGATGGCAAAAAAGCCATACTGACTTTAAAATAGGCATTAGCTAATAGCTTTAGGATTCCCTAATTATCATTTATATTTTTCACTTTTCATTTCTAAGGTATTTACGAACGCCTTAGGGGTCCTCATTCAGAAACATGGAGGACAACAAGGACCAGTCGTCTACTATAGCCTCCAACTAGATTCAATTGCCAGGGGTTACCCTCCTTGCCTCAGAGCAGTTGCTGCCATGGCCAGACTAGTGGAAACAATGGAAAATATAGTTTTAGGAAACTTCCTGGATGTTTATGTTCCTCATACAGTGTTGCCATTTAAACTCCACTTTAACAGAACATTTGTCATCTAGCAGGCTGACATAAGGTCATCCTCCTGGCTGTTGCTAACATTCAGCTATGTATTGTAGCTGCTTAAGCCCAGCCACCCTTTTACCCATTCTATATGGCAGCAATCGCCCCTAACACAATTGGTCAGACTTAACTAAAAAACTTTTTCTCCTAGAAAGGTTTAAAGGAAACTCCTCTTTTTAATCCTGATTTGATTCTGTTTGTGGATGAGTAATATTTAGGACCCTACTCCAACAGATCTTATTACCAGGGAAGCTATGCTGTTACCATCTCTACCAAACTTCTTGAAACTACTGTCCCTCCTGAAGTCACCTCAGCTCAACAAGGGCTTGCACTCACAAGGGCTTACAAACTGGCTTCTGGACAGTCAGTAAGTATTTACATGATTTGAAGTGTGGTGTCGGCGTATAGTATGCTATAAAAACAAAGGGTGTCATGGAATGAATTGTGTCCCCCCAAAAAATCTGTCTACTTGGCTAGGCCATGATTCTCAGTATTGTGTGATTGTCTGCCAATTTGTCATGTGATATGATTTCCTTATGTGTTGCAAATCCTGTCTTTATGATGTTGATAAAATGGAATTAGTGGCAGTTATGTTAACAAGATTAGATTGTCTCTTAAGCCAATCTCTTTTGAGATATAAAAGAGAGAAGTGAGCAGAGAGATAAAGGGACTTCATACCACCAAGAAAGCAGCACTGGGAGCAGAGCACATCCTTTGGACCCAAGTTTCCTGTGCTGAGAAGTTCCTAGTCCAAGGGAAGATTGATGACAAGGACCTTTCTCCAGAACCTACAGAGAGAGAAAGCCTTCCCTTAGAGCTGGTGCCCGGAATTTGGACTTCTAGTTTCCCAGACTGTGAAAGAATAAGCTTCTCTTTGTTAAAGCCATCCACTTGTGGTATTTCTGTTATAGCAGCATGAGATAACTGGGACAGAGAGGGTTCCTAACATCCTCTGGGACCCAAATTAAAAATGCCCCCCCCCCCCCAGTGGCAGACCTCTTAGAAACCCTTTTGCTTCCTTCCAAGACTACTGTCATCAAAATACAATCCCACCAGCTTAAGGGAATACCTTAAACAGAGGAGATTAAAGGAAACAGTTTAGCAGATAAAGCAGCTAAACAGACTGCCTCCCAAATCATCATTATCCCTGAAATAGCTAAAAGAATTCTCATGCATAATCATAACTCAGATCATGATGAAAAGGAGGGAGATAAGGATGTCCATGACATGATCATGGAAGATTTGACCCCTTCAGAAGTAACTTTAGAGAGTTTTCTTAAAATACAACAGGTTACTCTCATTGCAGGAATTGAAGATTGGAAACAATCAGGTTGCTCCTTTAAAAACACTGCTAGGTTATGGATGTGACCTGATGATAAAACTGTCTGTCATGGATTGAATTGTGTGCCCTCAAAATATGTGTCAACTTAGTTACACCATGATTTCCAGTATGTGTTTGCCCTCCATTTTGTAATTTTCCTATGTGTTATAGATCATAATCTCTGCCTGTGGTTAAAGAGGATTAGGGTAGGATGTAACACCCTTGCTCAGGTCACATTCCTGGTCCAATGTAAAGAGAGTTTCCTAGGGGTATGGCCTGTACCATGTTTTATCTTAAAAGAGATGAAAGGAAATGGAAGCAAGCAGAGAGTGGGACCTCATGTATCACCAAGAAAGCAGCACCAGGAGCAAAGTGTGTCCTTTGGACCCAGAGTTACTGCACGGAGGAGCTCCTAGTCGAGGGGAAAATTGATGACAAGGGCCTTCCTCCAGAGCTAATAGAGAAAGCCTTGCCCTGGGGCTGATGCCCTGAATTTGGTCTTCTAGCTTACTAGACTGTGAAAGAATAACTTTCTCTTTGTTGAAGCTACCCACTTGTGGTATTTCTATTATAGCAGCGCTAGATGACTAGGACACTACCCTTCCCATATCTCTGCATGTCCTTATGGCCCTGGCTTTGCATATGAATTCTCATATAGGATGAGATACAATAATTGAAACCTTGAAGACATATTGGTGGGGTAAATTTTTTGAAGCTGCTGAACATATCACAGGCCATTGCTGCCTTTGTCCCCATTATAACCCTAGGAAGCACATTCAAATGCCTCCAGGAAAATATTCCTTGTCCTCTGGGCCCATGTTTGAATGGCAATTAGATTTTATTCAGCTTCCACCATCAAATAGATGCAAGTATGTTTTAGTAATTCTATGCTTATTCTCACACTGCCCTTGGGGAGCCCCCAAAACTGTCTTCAGTGACTGGGGTACTCACTTTATTGGGCAAGTGATTCAAGAGATATGTAAATTTTTTTCCAATTTATGAAATACTGCCTTGCCCATACCGTCCACTGTCTTCTGGATTGGTGTAAAGAACCAGGTGTAATTAAAACTTAAATAGCTTAAATTTGTGACTCATTGACCCCGCCCTGTTCTAAAATTTTTCCCTTAGTCCTCCTAAATTTGAGATCTGCTCTATTTGGAAAGCACAAACTCACTCATGAGATAGTAACTTGCAGACCTATGTCCTTGTCCTGCATGGCTTACAAGGACCACAACTTAATACAATAAGACATATATAAACATTGCCAATCTTTGCTGCATTATTCAAAAACTTATTTTTCCCAAATTCAAGAAGCTTTTAATAATGATGAACCTAAATCTCAGTTTTTACCCAATGTTTTCCCAGGTGATTTTGCCTATTGGAAAAAGGCATCAGCTGAAGTATTCCTTAAAATCTCACTGAAAAGGACTCTAGTTAGTATTCCTCATCAACCTTTGTGTAGCCAAGCTAGAGGAGTGAACTCTTGGGTCTATCTCTCACAGCAAAAGAGGGGAAAGAATCTGCTTGGACCTATGAACCCACTGGGGACTTAGGGATTACCCACAAACACCAAGAGAGCCAGAAGCAGACAGCTTCAGAAGTAGACAGCTCTTCTCAAGATCACAGAACAAGACCCCACAAAAGTTCTTAAAATCTTTGAACTTTGCTTTACAGTTTTTGCCATTCTTTTGTTGATTACTTCGTTACATTAAGTTATTGTGGTATAATTCCCTGATTTGACATTTTATTTTTTCCATGCAAGTACTAGAGAGAATTTATTTTACTTCTGTGTAATAATGCCAGTTGTTGAACTTTAATACTCGCTGCCTTTGAAATAGCCTTATTCTACCAACTTGGATATATTAACAGGTAAATTAATCAGTATGAAAAATTTCATGCTTTTCACCTTTTTTTTTTTTAACCACCTTTGCTTCTGCTAAGGCTTTGGAAATAAAATGCTTTCATTAGATTAGCCCAATCAGTAGCTAGTGCTGCTAGTTTAACTGACTGTTGGATCTTTCATCCTTCCCTACTAACTGTACATGAAAACTCAGATCCCCTAGCTTCTCCTGTGCTGGATTATAGCTATGTGCCCCCCATAATTGTTAATTTTAACATCATCTTTAAACTAGCTATATGTGTTAGATTGTGGCATTCCCCTGGGTTACTGGCTCAACCCCAAATTTCCTGTTTTGACTTAACCTTTATCAAACCTAAGAATTGCTCTAATGTTGCTTGGAACCCCCCTGAGGACTATCCCCATGAGTTTTTAGTCTAACGTACCAAGTTCCCTAGATTTCAAATGAATCTCCTTGCAGCTAACATAAATAACAGTCTGGCTTGACAGAGTCCAGCGAGTAAAAAAAGTGAGACTTGTACTATAATTTGGAAGCCAATAATTCTAGAATTAGTATGCTTACTCATTTGTTACAGCTCTTTAACAAATAATTGGTTTGAGAAGATCAATCAAACCACCCCCCCATCCACTATCAATAGAAAAGATATGGTTTGTGCTTCTCATGAGTATGTATGTGCTCCTACATGGAAAAGCAAAACAACCCTATATTGATATAACAAACCCATGTGATGGGCCCCATGCTTGGACACTGCCCTATCTAAATGGATGGAATATGACAGGTCAATGCACTCTAGGTCATTTAGGCATACCGTTGCAGATATTCTCCTAAAATGAAAGCATCCTTTGGGCCAGCAATTTAAAAATCTTGACTTGTACCAAGAGATCTACTGACAACTATGGATATTACAACCCCATCCAACTTAGACCAGGGATGGGATGTAGATTTTTAAGATCATTCCTTTTATGGAGTATCCAAATTAGAATGAGAACTCAAGAATATTTCCACCTCCATGGAACAAATCATGAATGAAATTGCTGATGGAATTGCAGCATAGCAAAAATCCTTAAACTCTTTTGTAAAAATGTGTATAGACAACAAAATAGCCATAGATTTTCTTTTAGCACAACAAGGAGATGTTTGTGCTATAGCAAATACTTCTTGTTGCATCTGGATTAACAACACCCACGAGGTTGAACAAGGAGAAAATTTTTCAAAAAGCTACCTGGTTACATATAAAAGACTCAGAATCTGAATCCTTTTACACTGATATTTTCAGCTTGTTACTTTAAGGTATTGGATACTGGATTAGGTTTGTATTGCTAACTGGATTAATGATATTCACTGTTGTGATAATAATTGCTGGAATAATCAAATGTTGCATGAAATGTATAACCAATGTAATGATGGAAAAGACCAATTTGATGCCTATGAAAAGATTTATGTACATAGATAAGACCAATTTCCCAAATGGACTCAAGGTCATGCCCTGAATCAGTCTTTTGTACAGTCAGGCTCTTCCTCTAATGTTCCTTTCCTCCACACAGACCCTAAGATTACAGAAACTGAATGCTAAGTATGGCAGGGCAAAGAGGTCAGATGGTGTCCAACTACTAAATAGTGTGTCAGGTGTCTTAAAGGCTTACCTAAGTAAAGCAGCCACCTTTGGAATCATGTGTCATCATCTCAAGCCCCTGCAGAAGAAAGCATTCGTATAATAGTTATCAAAGGGTGTTAATGAAATCCTGGATCAAGGGAGGGAATGCGCGAAAGTTCCAAAATTGAGGTTCCTGACTTGTACCAAAATGAGGGGCTCAAGTCTGAGCCCCGACTCCAACTTGTTGTTGTCATCATTAGGTGCCTTCAAGTCAGTTCTGACTCATAGAGACCATATGTACCACAGAATGAAATACTGCATGGTCCTGAACCATACTCGCAATCGTTATGCTTGAGACCATTGTTGCAGCCACTGTGTCAGTCCATCTCATTGAGGGTCTTCCTCTTTTCTGCTGACCCTGTTCTTTACCAAGCATGAGGTCTTTCTTCAGGGACAGATGCCTTTTGGCAACACGTCCAAAGTACGTAAGACAGAGTCTCGCCATCTTTACTTCTGAGGAGCATTTGGGTTGTACTTCTTCCAAGACAGTTTTGTTTGTTTTTTTAGCAGTCCATTTTATAGTCAATATTCTTGGCCAACACCACAATTCAAAGGTGTGAATTCTTCTTCAGTCTTCCTTATTTATCTTCCAGCTTTCACATGCATATGAGGTGATTCAAAAATACCATGGCTTGGGTCAGGTGCACTTTAGTCTTCAAAGTGACATCTTTGCATTTCAACACTTTAAAGAGGTCCTTTGCAGCAGATTTGCCCAGTGCAATGCATCTTTTGCTTTCTTGACTGCTGCTTCTATGGGTGTTGATTATGCATCCAAGTAAAATGAAACCCTTGACAAATTCAGTCTTTTCTCCATGTAACGTGATATTACTTATTGGTCCAGTTGTGAGGATTTTTGTTTTCCTTATTTCTTCTGAAACTGTCAAAACCTTAGTTAGACTTAAGTACATAAGAAAGGATTTTCCCTGCAACCATCAAAACCTTAGTCAGACTTAAGTACATAACAAAGGATTTCCTCTTGCAACTGTCAAACCCTTAGATGGACTTAAGTACTGTCGTGGATTGAATTATGTCCCCCCAAAATTGTGTGTGTCAATTTTGCTGAGCCATGATTCCCAGTATTGTGTGGTTGTCCTCCATTTTGTGTTAAAGGGGATCAGGGTAAGATTGTAACAACCTTACTAAGGTCAAATCTCTGATCCAATGTGGCCTGCTCCACCTTTTATCTTATAAGAGATAAAAGGAAAGGGAAACAAGCAGAGAGTTGGGGACCTCATACCACCAAGAAAGCAGTGCCGAAAGCAGAGTGCGTCCTTTGGATCTGGGGTCCCTGCACAGAGAAGCTCCTAACCCGGGGGAAGACTGATGAGAAGGCCGACAGAAAGAGAAAGCCTTTCCCTGGAATTGACACCCTGAATTTGGACTTTTAGCCTACCGTGAGGATAGAAATGTTTCTTTGTCAAAGCCATCTACTTGTGATATTTCTGATATAGTAGCACTAGATAACTAAGACAAGTACATAAAAAAGGAAAGGCTTTCCTCTGTGGTTAAACTAAAGACATAGAAAGAATGTTCCTAAGGGAGGGTCTTGACACAGGACCCTTATCAGAAATCCCCTTAGCATCCCTCAGGAAATGTTTTAATAATTACCTTGGACCACCCTGTAAAACCCCCCTTAGTCATGTATTTAAACTAACCAATTCAAGTAGCCCACATTCCTGTTTCCAACCAATCACTGTAAAGCCCCCACTTTGAGTTGTTCCACCTCCTGCTGACTTAATCTTGCAACTTCCGATCAGAATGTTGTATTTTACCTCATAAAAATGCCTCTGTAACTCCACCATTTTGGAGCATTTGGTTTCACTTTGTGAGATCAGACGTGTGCCCTCTGGCTTGAACTGTTCGGAACCTTCAATAAATCTCTTTGCTTTTATTTTGATCAGAATACACTTTCCTACTTGTTGACAAGACTTTTACTAGGAACATGGATGTTGGAGACTGCTAGTGAAAACTCAGAAGAAAGTGAGGAATATGGTATAGAAAACTACATAATTCAGGTCTTCACGACTAAAGTTAAATGGTGATTTAAAATGCTCTGTGTATGTAGCAAATAAGGAAATATCCAGCATAGTCATAGTATTGGAACAATTTGTTTGTACATGATTTACTTTGAGACTGAGCTACCACTTGTGTCCACCAGCATGACTGGCATGAAGCAGCTCCAGGCCTCTCTTGAATCACTCTTACTTTCATAACAACAAAACAATCCCCACATAAAAAAAGGAAATGTGAGAGTAATTAAATTTCACTTTACTTTCCTGCCAAGAATCCTTTTTTTTTCTTTATTGTTATGCTCTAAATGGATTTACCATGTGCTTTTTTTTTTTTTTTTGGTCAAAAAAAGACTTCTCAAGAAGACATTCTGCTGTTTTGTGTTTTTTCTACATCTGTGTCTTACATAGCAAATGTGCTCACTATACAAGTCAAAACAAGATTTTTTTGTTTTGTGTTGAAGTTCAATTTTCACTCTCAAAATCAAACTGTTCTTTCTGCTTCACATCTAGTATAACTGATAATGATCACTGAAAATTTTGGGAATCGGATATGGTCTGGTAATATTTTTGATACACACAGCTAAAAAGATTTTGTCTGCCATTTCCACAGGCAGGCAGTCTAATTTTACTGTGACGACAGTAGCAATCAGATGATTTAGGGCTCATAAATAACCAAAATAAGTCCCATGAAATGTTGGAGAAGCAGATAAAAAATATATATAGAGACATTACAATAAAATATCATTAATAAGAAGGAAATCCTGATGGCGTGGTGGTCAAGTGCTACTGCTGCTAACCAAGAGGTCAGTAGTTCAAACCTGCCAGGCGCTCCTTGGAAACTCTGTGGGGCAGTTCTACTCTGTCCTATAGGGTCGCTATGAGTCGGAATCGACTCAACAGCAGCAGCAGCTTTTATATAGAAGAAGGTTATTTAAAATTGTTAGGAAAAAATATAACTTTTGATAATTTCAAATAAGCACAAATTTGTTCATATAGGGGTTATGTTATAATTCATATGAAGCTAACAAAGTACTATTAACTTGTAGGATCTTTAAGTCATGTACTTTAATAACAGCATATGGTATGTAAGATCATACTATGGCTTTTTATAAGTTTGTTATTGTTATGCTTATGTAAGGCTATGTTCCTAGAAGAATTTCAAATAGCTCATTTATAATGCCCTTTAGGAAGTCCTAAGAGCCCTGGTGGTGTAGTGGTTAACCATTCAGCTGATAAGTGACAAGTTGGCAGTTTGAAGCCACCAGCCACTCTGGGAGAAAGATGTGCCAGTCCACTTCTGTAAAGATTGACAGTCTTGGAAACACTATGGGGGAAGTTCTACTTTCCTATAGGTCCACTATGAGTCAGAATTGACTCAAAGGCAATGAGTTAGGTTAAGAATTCTTTCCTGGTCTTATTCCTTAACTTTTGATACCTACTAAAATGAGGTTAACTCAACCTTGATAAACTTCACACTAGTCCAGTGAAATTCTGTTAATGATGTCTCAAACAAGATGATTTCATTGTATCAGTAAAGCTAATAAGAAGGAGAATAGTTTCTTAAACATTCTTTCCTGCGGCTTCAAAGGACTTCAAAATGTTGCCTAGAACATGGAAACATGGAGAAACTATTTAAAAAACAAATATTATTGAACACGAAAGGAGAGGGGAATAAGACCTCAGTGGAGCTTATAAGTGTGATCACAGCTTTAAGAAATCTGACAATCACTTTTATGGATTCACAGTCTGCCATCCTTCTGCTTCAACTTTTATCCCTGAAATATATTGGCAGTCAGTGCAGTCTCCTGTAAAATAATAATAATAATAAATAAAGAGAAAAGACTTCAGCCCAAATGAAAAGCAGGAAGCCTGGCTGACATCCCTGAGCTAGACACTGCTGTTTCTCTATGTGCTGGCTGATAGCACGGCTCACATAATCAAGAGTACAGCACTGGAGAAATGACACTCATGGGGAGTAGAAAAATGATCGCCAAAGCAAAGACACTCTTGAGAAACTATTCAGTGTGGTGCTGGTGACCCCTTCTTCTGTCTCCTTTATACTTGCCACCTGTGCACCCAATTCTATCTGTGACTGCAGGCGTCTTGGTCTGTTTTATGTGGCTTCTGCTAGATACTGAGCAAGTAGGCTTTATCATAACGAAAAGATGGCGTACTAGTCAGAAGCAGCAAGCCATTCATCTGCAACAAAGACCCCCAAAAAAAAACCAAATACAACAGATACAGACATCAATCTGGAAACTTAAATTTTAAATGAAGGGATAAAATATTAGATCGGAAGCCACCAAAAGGAAAAAACTCATCGGAAACAGGAAATGAGTAGAGTTATGGAGTGGAGTTTCCCTGACAACAAGCATGGCACAGGGCAGTCATCTTGAGATAAAGCCAAAAAACCTGCTCAAAGAACACAGAAAATTACCTTCATGGAACTCCCAATAGAAAATAGAGAAATGGCATGGACACACCCAGAGTAAAATAAGGTCCTGTTTGTTGGCTGCAGCTCAAGGATGTGCCCAGACACTCTCACATGGTAACCAGAGGAGCGCACTCTTATTACCACCACGCTTCTGGTGAGTAGTGGCAAGAATTGTCCTTTCCCAGCAGCTCTGACTACAGGAGACCACATAAAAAACTCCTTATTCCTCTTCCTTCTAGATCTATCTGCTCCCCCTTCATGTCCCCTCCCACCTCTCTCTTCCTGCCAGCTAGCTATATGCTGCTGTGTTGTAGCTGAGCCACCTAGCTCAGCATACCTCACTTCCTGCTTGCCAGTCCAGCTGTATCACAGTGGAGCAACCCAGTACCACAACCCATTCCTCCCCACTGGCTGTGCACTGCTGCACAGCAGCTGGGCAACTCAGCCCTCCACCCATGCTCCATCCCTCCCTGCTGATTCTTCTCTGCTGCATCAAATCTGAGCATCCCAGTCCATGCTTCTTCCTCCCTGCCAGCTCCAATCACCCTGCTGTGCCAGAGCCAGGTGAACTGGTCCCATACCCAATCACTCCCCACCATCTCTACTCCGCCACACCTCTGTTGGTCAACCCAAACCAGCCCTCTTCTCTCCCTACTGCCTCCACCCCACTGCACAGCAGCTGAACGCTTCAACTGGTGCCCTTCCATCCCTGATGGCTCAGCCTCCCTGGGCAGCAGCTGGGTGACCCTACCTCTGCCCCTCCCTTCCTGCCAGATCAACTCTACTGTGCTGCAGTGGAGCACCTGGCCCTCTGACCCCCCCCCCCCACCAGCTCAGCCTCACTGCATCACAGCTGAGTGGCATGTCATAGCCATTTGGACAAGGTGGTGAAAGCTATCAGGCTCACAGACGAGCAAGCAACAAAGCAGGTCTGACCCATCCGCCTAGACATATCAAAACAAAAAAGCAGAGTGAAACAAACAAACATACAACCAATAAAGAAAATAATACCTGAATGCCTAGGAGAAAGCAGATAATATGAAAACGTATAAAAAAGTAGGGCAATATAGCTCTGACAAGTGACCAAAATAAAGAATCAGATGACTTTCTAGTAGAAGAAAAGGCAGTGGATCCACCTGGTATGGAATTCATAAGACTAATATTTAGGAACCTCCAAGAGATTAGGAAAGAGATTGCCTTAGTTAGCTAGTGCTGCTATAACAGAAGTACCACAAGCAGATGGCTTCAACAAAGAGAAATTTATTCTCTCATAGTCTAGTAGGTTAGAAGTCCAAATTAAGGGTGTCAGCTCCAGGGGAAGGCTTTCTCTCTCTGTCTGCTCTGGAGGGAGGCCATTGTAATTAATCTTCTCTTGGTCAAGAATCTTCTCAGGCACAGGGACCCCAGGTCCAAAAGATGTGCTCTGCTCCCAGTGCTGCTCTCTTGATGGTATGAGGCCATCAACTCTCTACTGGCTTCCCTTTCCTTTTATCTCTTGTAAGATAAAAGGTGGTGCAGGCCACACTCTGGAGAAACTCCCTTTACATTGAATCAGGGATGTGATCTAATCAAAGGTGTTACATCCCACCGTAATCCTCTTTAACATAATCAAAGCTTGCCTCATTAACCACAGGCAGAAATTTAGGATTTAGAATACATAGGAAAATAATATCAATCACAAAATGGAGGACAATCACACAATACTGGGAATCATGGCCTAACCAAGTTGACACATATTTTGGGGGGAAACAATTCAATCCATGACAAAGATCAAGGAAAACACAGACAAAACCAAGGAAAAAATATGCAAAATCGTGAAAAACATAGAGAAAACCAATGAAAATAATTGAAATCAAGAAAATACAAACAAAGGAATAGAAGAATTCAGGGAAATAATAAAAGAATAAAACATCAAAATAAACAACTAGAAATCACATAAACAATGAGAAATCAAATCAGCAACTAGAAATCCAAAATATGAGCAACAAAATTTCAGAAACTGAAAACTTAATAGAAGGCTTTAAAGCAAATTTGAAACAATGGAAGACATAATCAGTGATGTTGAAGAAAAATCCTTGGATTCCACTTTGTTTGAGGAAAAATCAGAGAAAAGAACATAGAAAAATGAAGCAAACCTAAGAACTATGTGGGACCCAATTAAGAGCAAAAATTTGCATGTGATTGGAGTTCCAGAAAGGGAGGGGGGAGAAAAATGCAAAACACAGAGAGGATTGTTGAAGATTTGCCAGCAGAAAACTTCCCTGACATCACAAAAGACAAAAAGATGATCATCCAAGAAGCTCAATGAGCGCCATATAGGATAGACACCAAAAGAAAGTCACCAAGACATAACCACACTTGCCAAAATCAAAGACAAAGAATCCTGAGAGCAGCTCGAGAAAAAAGAAAAGTCATAAAGGGAAAACAATAAAACTAAACTCTGACTACTCGGCAGAAACTATGTAGGTAAGAAGGTAATGGGATGACATATACATATAGGGGGAAAAAAAACCTGCCAACCAAGATTAATATATCCCGCAAAACTCTTCCTCAAATATGATGGTGAAAGTAGGACTTTTCCAGTTAAACAGCAAGTAAGGCTATTTGTAAATACCAGACCAAACTTAAAAGAATTATTAAAGGGAATCCTTGGATTAGAGAACCACTAAATCAGACAACAACCTGAGGCTAGGACAAAGGACAGCATCAGCCAGATACAAACCTAGTTAAAGAACTCTCAATAATAAAACAAACCAAAAAGATTTAAAACAGGTAACCAGAGATCTCAATCTGTAAATGAAGACAATGTCAAAACAATAAAATGGGGAATAAATAATGTAGGTATAGAACTTTAAATGGAGAGGAATCAAGGCAATATCAAGTAATAAATGACTGGTTTAAACTTAGGAAGATAAGCACAAATTTCAACATAACCATAGAGACAGTTAACAAACCTGCTCATGAAAATAAAAAGAAGAAAATCATAAAGGCTCAATAAACACAAAATACATAATAATGAAGGAAATGAAAGGAAGTTTCACAAAGAAAAGCAACTCAGCACAGGAAAGTTAAGAGGTGCAAAAAAAAAAGTCAGCACCACAAAAAATGCACAACAAAATGGCAGCAATAAAATTACAACTATCGATAATCACACCAAATGCAAACAGCTTAAATCTACCCTTAAAGAAACAGAGAGTGACAGAACAGATAAAAAAAAAACGCAACACATTAATATCCTGTCTACAAGAGACAACCTTAGGCACAATTACATAAATATATTAAAAGTCAAGGGATGGAAAAAAAATCTATCAAACAGTAACAACAAAAGAACAGGAGTGGCAATACTAATCTCAAATAAAATAAAATTTAAGGCAAAATCCACCATAAAAGACAAGTAAGGACATTGTATAAAGGCTAAAGGGACAATCCACCAAGAAGACATAACCTTATTAAATATATGTGCACCCAACAATGACACTCCAAAATACATAAAACAAACTCTAAAAGCACTGAAATGAGAAATAGAAGACTTCAGCACACCTTTCTTGGTAAAGGACACAATATCTACGAAGAAATTCAAAAAAGATACAGAAGATCTAAAGGCCACGATCAATCAACATGACCTCACAGACGTATATAAAACACTACCCAACAGTGGCAAAGTATATATCATTTTCCAACACACACAGAACATTCCCCAGAATAGATATTTTAGGCCACAAAACAACTCTCAATAAAATCCAAAACATCAAAATAATGCAAAGCATTCTTTCTGATCACAACACCAGAAAAGTAGAAATTAATAACATTAACAGCAAGGAAAAAATAAAAAATTTGGCAATTGAATAACGCCTTGCTTAAAAAACACTGAATAATAGAAGAAATAAAAGATGAAATAAAAAAAAAATTCTTAGGGTCAGGTGAGAATGGAAACATATCATACCAAACCTTTGGGGCACAGCAAAAGCAGTGTTTAGAGGTCAATTTATAGCAATAAACGCACAGATCAAAAAAGACAAACTGGTCAAAATTAAAACGTTAGCCCTGCTATTAGAAAAAATATGAAGAGAACAGAAAAAGAAGCCCAAAACCATCAAAAGAAAGGAAATCATAAAGTTTAGAGCAGAAGTAAATAAAATAGAGAACAGAAAAACAATAGAATCAATAAGACCAAAAGTTTGTTCTTTGAAAAAATCAACACATAATGACCAAACTGAAAAAAAGAAAAGCAGGAGAAGAAGCAAATAACCCAAATAAGAAATGAAATGGGGGACATTACAATAGACCCAACTGAAATAAAAGGGATCATAACAGAGTACTGTGAAAAACTGTACTGCAACAGATTTGAAAACCTAGAGGAAATGGACAAATTTCTGGAAAAAAGCTGCCTACCTAAACTGACACAAACTCAGATAGAAAATCTGAACAGACCTATAACAAGAAAAGAGATTGAAAAGGTAATTAAAAAAAAAACCTCTCCACCCCCACTCCCCCCAAATTAAATAAATATATAAAGCTCTGGCCCGGATGGCTTCACAGGAAAAGTGTACCAAACATTCAGAGAAGAGCTCACACCAGCACTACTCAAATTATTTCAGAGCATAGAAGAGGAAGGGATACTCTCAAATTTGTTCTATGAAGCCAGCATAACCCTGATACCAAAGCCAAGCAAATTTCCACCACAAAAAAAGAAAATTACAGAGCAATATCTCTCATGAATATTGATGCAAAAATTATCAACAAAATTCTAGCCAATAGAATTCAGCATCAAATAAAAAACCAATACACCACAACCAAGTGGGTTTCATACCAGGTATGCAAGGATGGTTCAACACTAGAAAATCAATCAATATAATCCACCAGATAAATATGATCATCTCAGTTGACACAGAAAAGGCATTCGACAAAGCCCAACACCCACTCCTGATAAAAACTCTCAATAAAATCGGGATGGAAAGAAAATTCATCAACATGATAAAAGGCATCTATACAAAACCAGCAACCAACATCATTCTCAATGGAGAGAATCTGAAAGCATTACCCCCTGAGAATGAGAAAAAGACAAGGAGGACCTTTATCACCACTCCTATTTAACATTCTTCTGGAAGTCCTAGCTAGAGCAATAAGAAGAGAAAACAAAAGACATCCAAATTGGTAAGGAAGAAGTAAAACTATCACTATCTGCAAACAATATGATACTATGGTATCACACATTTGTCAATTTGTCATACTGTGGTGATTGCACATCACCGTGATAGTGGATATTTTGCTACCATTATTTCAAATACCAGCAAGGTCACCATTGGTGGACAGGTTTCAGCAGAGCTTCCAGACTCAAATAGACTAGGAAGAAGGACCCGGCAGTTTAATTCTGAAAAAAATCAGCTAGTGAAAACCTTATGAAAAGCAGTGGAACGTTGCCTGATATAGTGCCAGAAGATAAATGGAGAAAAGATTGAAATTGTCCAGGATTTCATTTGGTTGGAATCCACAATCAATGCCCATGGAAGGAGCAGCTGGGAAATCAAACAATGCATTGCACTGGGCAAATCTGCTGCAAAAGAACCTCTTCAAAGTGTTAAATAGCATAGATGTCACTTTGAGGACTAAGAGGTGCCCGATCCATGCCATGATATTTCTACTCACCTCATATGCATGCGAAAGCTGGACAACAAATAAGAAGACCAAAGAAGAATTGATGACTTTGAATTATGGCATTGGCTTAGAATAATGAACATACTGTGGAGTACCAGAAGAACAAACACATCTCTCTTGAAAGAAATACAACCACAGTGCTCCTTGGAAGCAAGGATGCTGAGACTTCATCTCATGTACTTTGGATAGGTTATCAGGAGGGACAAGTACCTGAAGAAGAACAACATGCTTGGAAAAGCAGAGTGTCAGAGAAAAAAGAGGAAGACCCTAGATAAGATGGATTGACACAGTGGCTGCAACAATGGGCTCAAACGTAACACCAATTGTGAGTATGGCACAGGACAGGGCAGTATTTTTTTCTGTTGTATATAGGGTTGCTATGAGTTGGAACTGACTTGACAGCACCTAACAACAACAGTGATATGATACCATACATGTTCCAGTTCCAACTCATAACAACCCTATGTACAACAGAATGAAACACTGCCCGGTCCTGTGCCATGCCCACAATAGTTGTTATGCTTGAGCCCATTGTTGCAGTCACTGTGTCAATCCATCTTGTTGAGGTTCTTCCTCTTTTCCGCTGACACTGTAATTTATCAAGCATGATGTCCTTCCCCAGGACATCTGCAGCCAGAGTGAGCAAAAGCTCATGAGCCTTTCCAGATGAACAATTATATTCAATGCAGGCCACACAACCAAGGAAACTCCCTTTCAACTGACTGGATGCTCACAGCAGGTCCCATCATGAATGTTATCATATTATATCAGATCTCATCGTAGAAGTGATCACAACATCACAGGACTGCCAAACCACTGAGAATCATGGCCCAGCCAAGTTGACACACAACCATAACCATTACAACTACCAAAAGGAAATCAGGAGAACAGTATCTTTTATAATAGTCCCTAAAAAGATAAAATACACAGGAATAAATCTAGCCAGAGACATAAAATACATACAAAGAAAACTACAAAACCTTAATGTAAGAAACAGAAAGGGATGTACATAAATAGAAAAACATATACTCATAGATAGGAAGACTCAACATTGTGAAAGTGTCAATTCTACCCAAAGAGATCTGCAGAAATAATGTAATCCTGATCCAAATACCAACAGAATTCTTTAAAGAGATGGAAATCTAATCACAAATTTTATACAGAAAAGAAAGAGGCCTTGGATAAGCAAAGCATTACTGAAGAAAAAGAACAAAGTAGTAGACCTCACACTACCTAATCTCAGAATACATTATGCAACCATGGTAGTGAAAACAGCCTGGTACTTGTACAATAACAGACACTTAAATTGATGGAACAGAATTGAGAACCCAGACATAAATCCACCCACCTACAGTCAACTGAACTTTGACAAAGGACCAACGTCCATCAAATGGGGAAAAGACAGCCTTTTTAACAAAGCCACACTACCTGATCTCAGCACCTATTATACAGTCATGGTAGTCAAACAGCCTGGCACTGGTACAATGACAGACACATACACCAGTGGAACAGAATTGAGAACCCAGTTGTAAATCCACCCACCTATCGTCAGCTGATCTTTGACAAAGGACCAAAGTCCATTAAATGGGGGAAAGGACAGTGATTTTAACAAAATGTGCAGGCAAAACTGGATCTCCATCTGTTAAAAAATGATACAGGACCCATACCTCACACCATACATAAAAACTAATTCAAAATGGATCAAAGACATAAATATAAAACCTAAAAGAGTAAAAATCATGGAAGAAAAAATAGGGACAATGCTAGGGGCCCTAATATATGGCATAAGTGGAATACAAACCATAACTAACAATGCAAAACCACCAGAAAATAAACTAGATAAGTGGGAGCTCCTAAAAATTAAACACTTATGCTCATCAAAACACTTCACAAAAAAAAGAATAAAAAGATAACCTACAGACTGGGGAAAAAAAAATTTTGACTACAACATCAGACAAGGGCCTAATTTCTAAATCGATAGGCTACTGACAGCACCTTAACAATAAAAAGACAAACAATCCATTCAAAAATTGTGCAAAGCATATGAACAGGCACTTCACCAAAGAAGACATTCAGGTGGCTTAGACGCACGTGGAAGTGCTAGAGATCACTAGTCGCTGTTGTTGTTCAGTGTCATCGAGTCGGTTCCGACTCATAGCGACCCTATGTACTACAGAACGAAACACTGCCCTGTCCTGAGCCATGATCAAAATCGTTATGCTTGAGCCCATTGTTGCAGCCACGGTGTCAACCCATCTCCTCGAGGGTCTTACTCTCTTTTGCTGACCCCCTACTTTATCAAGCATGATGTCCTTCTCCAGGGACTGATCCCTCCTGACAACAGGTCCAAAGTCTATAAGACGCAGTCTCACCATTCTTGCTTCTAATGAGCATTTTTTTCGTGCTTCGTCCAAGACAGATTTGCTCGTCCTTTTGGCAGTTCATGGTATATTCAATACTCTTTGACAACACCATAATTCAAAGGCATCAATTCTTCCATCTTCCTTATTCACTGTCCAGCTTTTGCATGCCTATGACGCGATTGAAAATGCCGTGGCTTGGGTCAGGTGCACCTTAGTCTTCAAGATAACATCTTTGCTTTCCAACACTTTAAAGAGGTTTTTTTTGCAGCAGATTTGCCCAAGGCAATGCGTCTTTTTACTTCCTGACTGCTGCTTCCATGGGTGTTGATTGTGGATCTAAGAAAAATGAAATCTTTGACAACTTTAATCTTTTCCCTGTTTATCATGATGTTGCTTATTGGTCCAGTTGTGAGGATTTTTGTTTTCTTTATGTTCAGGTGCAATCCATATTGAAGGCTGTGGTCTTCGATCTTCTTCAGTAAGTGCTTCAAGTCCTCTTCATTTTCAGCAAGCAAGGTTGTGTCATCTGCATAACACTGATTGTTAATGAGTCTTCCTCCAATCCTGATGCCCCGTTCTTCTTCGTATAGTCCAGCTTCTCAGATTATTTACTCAGCATACAGATTGAATAGGTATGGTGAAAGGCTACTACCCTGACGCACACATTTCCTGACTTTAAACCACTCAACATCCCCTTGTTCTATCTGAACAACTGCCTCTTGATGTATGTACAGGTTCCTCATGAGCACAATTAACTGTTCTGGATTCCCATGCTTCACAATGTTATCCATAATTTGTTATGATCCACACAGCTGAATGCCTTTTCATAGTCAATAAAACACAGGTAAACATTTTTCTAGTATTCTCTGCTATCAGCCAGGGTCCATCTGACATCAGCAGTGATATCCCTGATCCCACATCCTCTTCTGAACCCAGCCTGAATTTCTGGCAGTTCCCTGTTGATACACTGCTGTAGCTGCTTTTGAATGCTCTTCAGCAAAATTTTCCTTGATAATTTCCACCTTTCTTGGGAATAGGCATAAATATGGATCTCTTTCTGTCACTTGGCCAGGTAGCTGTCTTCCAAATTTCTTGGTGTGGATGAGTCAGCACTTCCAGCACTGGATCCATTTGTTGAAACATCTCAATTGGTATTCTGTCAATTCCTCGAACCTTGTTTTTCGCCAATGCCTTCAGTGCAGCTTGGACTTCTTCCTTCAGTACCATCAGTTCCTGATAATATACTACCTCTTGAAATGGTTGAACGTTGACCAATGCTTTTTGGTATAATGACTGTGCAGTCCTTACATCTTCTTTTGATGCTTCCTGCATCATTGAACATTTTCCCCATAGAACCCTTCACTACTGCAACTCAAGTCTTGAGTTTTTTCTTCATTTCTTTCAGCTTGTGAAATGTCAAGCGTATTCTTCCCTTTTGGTTTCTATCTTCAGGTCTTTGCACATGTCATTATAATACTTTACTTTGTCTTCCTGAGCTTCCCTTTGAAATCTTCTGTTCAGTTCTTTTACTTCATCATTTCTTCCTTTTGCTTTAGCTGCTCAATGTTCAAGAGTGAGTTTCAGAGTGTCTTCTGACATTCATTTTGGTCTTTTCTTTCTTTCCTGTTTTTTAATGGCCTCTTGCTTTCTTCATGTATGATGTCCTTCCACAACTCATATGATCTTCATTCATTAGTGTTCAATGCTGTTCTTGAGATGGTCCCTAAATTCAGGTGGGACATACTCAAGGTCCTACTTTGGCTCTCGTAGACTTGTTCTAATTTTCTTCCGTTTCAACTTGAAATTCAATGGGAACAATCAATGGTCTATTCCACAGTTGGCCCCTTGCCTTGTTCTGACTAATGATATTGAGCTTTTCCTTTGTGTTTTTGCATAGATGTATTCAGTTTTTTCCTGTGTATTCTATCTGGCGAGGTCCATGTGTATAATCGCCATTTATGTTGATGAAAAAAGTTATTGGCAATGAAGAAGTCATTAGTCTTGCAAAATTATGTCATGTGATGTCTGGCATCATTTCTCTCACCAAGACCCTATCTTCCGAGTACCAGTCTTGCCTCTTTGTTTCCAAATTTTCATTCCAATCACCAGTAATTATCAATGCATCATTATTGCATTTTCAATCAATTTCGGACTGCAGAATCTCGTAAAAATCTTCAATTTCTTCATCTTTGGCCTTATTGGTTGGTGCGTAAATTTGAATAATAGTCGTATTAACTGGTCTTCTTTGTAGATGTATGGATATTATCCTAACACTGACAGCATTGTACTTCAGGATAGCTCTTGAAATGTTCTTTTTGATGATGAATGCTACTCCATCCCTCTTCAAGTTGTCATTTCTGGTATTGTAGGCCATATGATTGTCTGATTCAAAATGGCCAATACCAGGCCATTTCAGCTCACTAATGCCTAGGATATCAATGCTTATGTGTTCCATTTCATTTTTGACAATTTCCAATTTTCTTAGATTCATACTGTGTACTTTCCACATTCAGATTATTAATGGATGTTTGCAGTTGTTTCTTCTCATTTTGAGTAATGCCGCATCAGCAAATGAAGGTCCCAAAAGCTGGACTCCATCCACGTCATTAAGGTCAGCTCTACTTTGAGGAGTCAGCTCTTCTCCAGTTATCTTTTGAGTATCTTCCAACCTGGGGGCTCATTTTTGGCACTATATCAGGCAATGTTCCACTGCTATTCATCAGGTTTTCTCTGGTTAATTCTTTTCAGAAGTAGATTGTGGGGTCCTTCTTCCTAGTCTGTCTTAGTATGGAAGCTCAGCTGAAACCTGTCCTCCACTGGCAACTCTGCTGGTAGATGAATACCTGTGACATAGCTTCCAGCATCACAGAAACATGCAAGCCCCCACAGTACAAGCTGAGAGACACATAGTGGCAACATACACACACATACATATAAATGCAAATCAAAACTACAATGAGATACTATCTTACTCTGACATTACTGGCACTAATTTAAAAAAATAAAATAACATTGTTGGAGAGGTTGCAGGGAGATTGGAACTCTTATGCAATGTTGGTGGGAATGTAAAATGGTACAACCACTATGGAAAGGATGTGGTGCTTCCTTTAAAAGCTAGGAATAGAAATATAATATGATCCAGCAATCCCACTCCTAAGAATATATCCTAGAGAAGTAAAAGCCGTCGCACCAATAGACATATGCACACCCATGTTCACTACAGCATTATTTACAATAATAAAAAGGTGGAAACAACCTGTCAACAGATGAATAAATAAACAAATTATGGTACATACACACAATGGAATGACACATACTGATAAAGAATGAAGAATGTGTGAAACATCTCACAACATGGATGAATCTGGAAGGCATTATGTTCAGTGAAATAAGTCAATCACGAAAGGACAAATACTGTATGAAAACTGAAGAAAAGGTTTATACTCAGAAAGAAACAATCTTTGATGGTTATGGGGGGGTAGGGGAAATCACTAACTGTTGTTGTTGTTAGGTGCCGTTGAGTCAGTTCCGACTCGTAGCAACCCTATGCACAACAGGACGAAACACTGCCTGGTCCTGCACAATCCTTATAATCGTTGTTATGCTTGAGCTCATTGTTTCAGCCACTATGTCAATCCACCTTGTTGAGGGTCTTCTTCTTTTCTGCTGACCCTGTACTCTGCCAAGCTTGATGTCCTTCTCCAGGGACTAATCCCTCCTGACAACATGTCTAAAGTATACAAGACACAGTCTTGCCATCCTTGCCTCTAAGGAGCATTCTGGCTACACTTCTTCCAAGGCAGATTTGTTCTTTCTTTTGGCAGTCTATGGCACATTCAATATTCTTCTCCAACACCACAATAGAAAGGCGTCAACTCTTCTTTGGTCTTCCTTATTCATTGTCCAGCTTCCACATGCATATGATGAGATTGAAAATACCATGGCTTGGGTCAGGCACACCTTAGTCTTCAGGGTGACATCTTTGCTCTTCAACACTTTGAAGAGGTCCTTTGCAACAGATTTACCCAATGCAATGCGTCTTTTGATTTCTTGACTGCTGCTTCCATGACTGTTGATTGTGGATCCAGATAAAATGAAATCCTTGACAACTTCAATCTTTTCTCCATTTATCATGATGTTGCTCATTGGTCCAGTTGTGAGGATTTTTGCTGTCTTTATGCTGAAGTGTAACCCATACTGAAGGCAGTGGTCTTTGATCTTCATTAGTAAGTGCTTCAAGTCCTCTTCACTTTCAGCAAGCAAGGTTGTGTCATCCACATAACGCAGGTTGTTAATGAGTCTTCCTCCAATCCTGATACCCCATTCTTCTTCATATAGTCCAGGTTCTCGGATTATTTGTTCAGCATACAGGTTAAATAGGTATGGTGAAAGAATACAACCCTCACGCACACCTTTCCTGACTTTAAACCAATCAGTATTCCTTTGTTCTCTCCGAACAACTGCCTCTTGATCTATGTAAAGGTTCCTCATGAGCACAATTAAGTGTTCTGGAATTCTCATTCTTTGCAGTGTTATCCATAGTTTGTTATGATCCACACAGTTGAATGCCTTTGCATAGTCAATAAAACACAGGTAAACATCCTTCTGGTATTCTCTGCTTTCAGCCAGGATCCATCTGACATCAGCAATGATATCCCTGGTTCCACATCCTCTTCTGAAAGCAGCCTGAATTTCTGGAAGTTCCCTGTCGATATGCTGCTGCAGCCACTTTTGAATGATCTTCAGCAAAATTTTGCTTGTGTGTGATATTAATGATATTGTTCTATAATTTCCACATTTGGTTGGATCATCTTTCTTGGGAAGAGGCATATATATAGATCTCTTCCAGTCAGTTGGCCAGGAAGCTGTCTTCCATATTTCTTTACACAGATGAGTGAGCACCTCCAGCATTGCATCTGTTTGTTGAAATACCTCAACTGATATTCCATCAATTCCTGGAGCCTTGTTTTTCACCAATGCCTTCAGAGCAGCTTGGACTTCTTCCTTCAGTACCATATGTTCCTGGTCATATGCCACCTCTTGAAATGGTTGAATATTGACTATTTCTTTTTGGTATAATGACTCTGTGTATTCCTTCCATCTTCTTTTGATGCTTCCTGCGTCGTTTAATATTTTCCCCATTGAATCCTTCTCTATCACAACTCGAGGCTTGCATTTTTTCTTGGTTCTTTCAGTTTGTCGTACTGTGGGGGCTTGTGTGTGTTGCTGTGATGCTGGAAGCTATGCCACCAGTATTCAGATACCAGCAGGGTCACCCATGGAGGACAGGTTTCAGCTGAGCTTCCAGACTAAGACAGACTAGGAAGAAGGATCCGGCAGTCTACTTCTGAAAAGCATTAGTCAGTGAAAACCTTATGAATAGCAGTGGAACATTGTCTGGTATAGTGCTGGAAGATGAGCCCCCCAGGTTGGAAGGCACTCAAAAGACGACTGGGGAAGAGCTGCCTCCTCAAAGTTGAGTCAACATTAATGACATGGATGGAGTAAAGTTTTTGGGACCTTCATTTGCTGACGTGCCATGACTCAAAATGAGAAGGAGCAGCTGCAAACAGCCATTAATAATCAGAACCTGGAATGCACAAAGTATGAATCTAGGAAAATTGGAAATCGTCAAAAATGAAATGGAACTCATAAACATCATATCCTAGGCATTAGCGAGCTGAAATGGACTGGTATTGGCCATTTTGAATCAGACAATCATAGTCTACTATGCTGGGAATGACAACTCAAGGAGGAATGGAGTTGCATTCATCGTCAAAAAGAACGTTTCAAGATCTATCCTGAAGTACAACACTGTCAGTGATAGGATGATATCCATACTTCTACAAGGAAGACCAGTTAATATGACTATTATTCAAATTTATGCACCAACCACTAGGGCCAAAGATGGAGAAATAGAAGATTTAATGAGCTGCTGCAGTCTGAAATTGATCGAACATGCAATCAAGATGCATTGATAATTACTGGTGATTGGAATGCAAAAGTTGGAAACAAAGAAGAACGATCAGTAGTTGGAAAATATGGCCTTGGTGATAGAAACAATGCAGGAGATCAAATGATAGAATTTTGCAATGCCAACGACTTCTTCATTGCAAATACCTTCTTTCACCAACATAACACATGGACCTTGCCAGATGGAACACACAGAAATCAAATTGACTACATCTGTGGAAAGAGATGATGGAAAAGCTCAACATCCTCAGTCAGAACAAGGCCATTGGCCGACTGTGGAACAGACCATCAATTGCTCATATGCAAGTTCAAGCTGAAACTGAAGAAAATCAGAGCAAGTCCAAGAGAGCCAAAATATGACCTTGAGTATATCCCACCTGAATGTAGAGACCGTCTGAAGAATAGATTTGACACATTGAACACTAGTGACTGAAGACCAGATGAGTTGTGGAATGACTTCAAGGACATTATCCATGAAGAAAGCAAGAGGTCACTGAAAAGACAGGAAAGAAAGAAAAGACCAAGATGCATGTCAGACGAGACTCTGAAACTTGCTCTTGAGCATCGAGCAGCTAAAGCAAAAGGGAGAATTGATGAAGTAAAAGAGATGAACAGAAGATTTCAAACGGCCTCTCGAGAAGACAAAGTAAAGTATTATAATGACATGTGCAAAGAGCTGGAGATGGAAAACCAAAAAGGAAGTCACTAGATATTATATAAGTGGTAACTTTGGCGAAGGGAAGACGGTACACATTATAGGGGAAGTCAGCACAATGTGACCACGGCAAAATCATAGAAACTTCACAGACACATCCAAACACCCTGAGGGGCCAGCTGAGTTAGTTTTCTGAAGACTGGGGACCATGGCCTCAGGACATATTGAGTCAATTAGTATAACATAGTTCAAAAAGAAAATGTTCTACAGCTGACTTTGGTTAGTAAAGCCTGGGGTATTAAAAGCTTACTATTGGTCATCTAAGATACATATACTGGTTCCATACCATCCAGAGCAAAGAAGAATGAAGAAAACCAAAGACACAAGGGGAATGTTAGTCCAAAAGACTGATAGTCCACAAGTACCACAGCCTTCACCAGCCTGAGTCCAAAACAACTGGATGGTGCCTGGCTACCACCACTGACTGCTCAAACAAGGATCACAACAGAGGGTTCCAGACAGCATGGGAGAAAAATGTAGAAGAAAATTTCAAATTCACAAAAAAAGACCAGAATTACTGGTCTTACAAAGACTGGAGGAACCCCAAGACTATGGACCACAGACACCATTTTAACTCAGAACTGAAATCACTCATAAAGTTTATCTTTTAACCAAAGGTTACACAGGTCTATAAAACAAACAACAATGCACATGAGGAATATGCTTCTTAGCTCAGCCTTATAAATGAGAACAAATGGGCAACACTTGCCCAAAAGAAAAGACAAGAATAAAGGGAGGGATAGGAACACAGGACAAATGGAAACAGGGAAACTAGGATGGAGAAGGGGAGAGTATTGATACATTGTGGAGATTGCAACCAATGTCACAAAATAACTTGTGTATAAATTGTTGAATGAACAACTAATTTGCTCTATAGACTTTCACCTAAAGCACAATTTAAAAAATTTCAAAATATATATCAGTGCAGAGGCTCTTAAATTTTCATCTTTTTTTTTTTTTTCTGGTCCACAATCTTACTATTTCTGCCTTTAGGGTCTCTGTGTTAAGATGATTATTATCTCTTTTAGCATCCATCATTACCTCCAATTTGGGCAGAAGAAGGCATTTCTTTTTTGACATTATTCCTGAACTTTGCACCCTTACTAATAGCTCCACAAGACCTCAATTATAACACTTTATACATTGTATTATGAGTATTATAGTATTTATCTCTATTCTGGTCTGTAAATACCAAAAGGAAAAGTGTAATAGTTTGTAATTTTAAGCCCAGGGTTGAAGCTGAATAAGTGTTCATGGAAAGTCATTTGAGGAAGGCAGAATTGAGCATTGCTCATTGACATATGTGTCTTTACGGTCTTACCAAAACTGTGTTATGACGCTATAGATACTGATACTATTTCAAAATTATACCTTCTTCTTCCTGGATGGCAGGAAGAGGGTATTATTAAATTTTTAAATCAAAACCAAAAATTTCAATGAAAAATCTGGAACTTCAATTGGCATTATTTCAATAGGATCCTTTAGCATTATCTACCCTCTTTAGAATGCTCTGAGAAATGACTGTTCAGTCAAGATTTTCCTTGTAAACAGGGAAAACAACACTAACTCTAGCAACAATGAAATTTATTACAAGATTGTTTATTGGAAGGAATTAGTGGAGATTTTAGAGCCTCAAGAAGAATATTGGGAAGCTCACAGAGACTCAGGAGCTCAGGTGAGAATGAGTAAGATCCTGAGACAGGAAAAATCTCCCCAGGATGCTGCCTCTGGTGCCGCCCCCACTGGAGCTGCACCTGGATGCTTACATCGCCACTGTAGTCCCTGCAAAATAGTTGGATACTTGATGTGTTTTTGAATCACTTCCTCAAGACGCAAAGTCCAGAAACAATTGTCTAATGGGTTGCACCTGTGTTACATAACAATTTTCCTGCCAGGTGGTTGGGAAATAAAACATGTATCCTCTTTAACTTAAAGGAAGACCAAAGTGAGGAGTTATAATGTAAGACTACTGAAATGTTAAATGTTTGCTGTAATGAGATTCCATGAGGTTCTGAGCCGTTTGAGATCAAACTCTGTTGCTAAAACCTTCATTCTTGGGACCTTATTATTTTAGAGTTTTACATGTTCAAATTACAAAAGGCAGAGTAGGAACAGAGACATGGTAAATTATTTAGCACTGGTTCTCTATCTTTTAAAATAAATATTTTAAAATGTGGGCAACTAATGGGTTTAGGTTCAGAGCATTTTTCCACTGTCTCTGTACATAAATAAAGTAGAGGACACCCTCTTCCATTCAGTAGTTTCACTTAGGGTTTTTGTTTGTTTGTTTGTTTTAATTACAGGATATACTAAATCATTTTCATTCAACATCCGTACATACAATTTCCAAAGCACAAGTGTGTTAAGCTGTTCCATATACCTACGTTAATTGAAAACAGAAAAAAAAAATGTCTTACAGATTACAAGGCTTGTTTATAAAAACATTCTTAGCCCACAATGGCAAATAACACTATTTTAAGATTAGGAACTAATTTAAACTATTAAGCAACACAACTTGTTATGATATTTCCAGGTTGTTGGTTGGGGAAAGCTGATTTGAGAAAGGTGATGTTATATCTATGACTTGTGTGGAGGAGAGAAGACAAAATTCTCCATGTTCTTCAGAAAGGAGCTGAGGAGGAAGCGATAATGGACAAAAGGAGATAAGTATGTACACATTTGTGAGATTATCTGAAGTATAATTCAGTCAACCCAAGAAATAAAATATGGAAAGGGAAGGTGGGAGAAAATATGGCACATTATAGGAAGTAAGAAATGCTGCTACTTTAGCCTCTAGGAGTCACTACAGACCCAGAACTATTATTTGGGGAAGGAGATAAAAGCAAGGGTGAGAAATTTATCCTTCACAGGTAAGTACAGAGTGTTCACAATCTGGAGGATATTCTCAAACCGGATGTTCATCAACCAGGAATCTGTTGTCTTGTATTTACAATGCCATCTGATCTTTTTTTCTGAACACAATTAACATGCATTAAAAGTTTCTTAAGAAACAAAGTAGGTGAGAAAAACATTAGCTAATCAATCCATTAAAACCTTCATTATTCTAAAATGCTCCAAAATGCTATCATGTAATGAATGAAAACCAGTTGCCTATTTTTTCAGTTTCTCTTAGTTCATATAGATGGAAAATAAAGCATATCTCATGACAAGTGTCAATATTCTGGAAAAAAAAAAACTGCAAAATAATCCCCTAAAGTATACATGTAAAATTTTGTCTAGCATTAATCTAGAATTCTCCTGATTCTGATTCATATAGGAAAAGTGTATTTGGTATTTTATCTTAACATGAAAAGTCTCTAGTTCATTTATTTATTTTAATTCCACAGAGGCTACCACTATTAGACTTTCAGGCAACTTGATAGACATTTAAAAAAAAAAGAAAGAAAATGCACCCCTCTTGGGAAAACTCAGCTAATGCCAGGGCACAAGTGCTGGATTTCAGCCCTTTCTCACTCTTCTCAAGTGTGTCCAGTGCACAAACAGCATAACCATATGTGGCTGCTCTTAAGGGCACTATAGAATACTCCAAGGGAAATTTTACTTCCCCAACTTCATTGTATTAAACCTCATTTATTCATTTATACATATATGTAGATCATTGCACACCGTTTATGGAATCAGAGTCAAAACTCATCCAAACCCAGTGCTGTCGAGTCAATTCCGACTCATATTGACCCTATAGGACAGGGTAGATCTGCCCCGTAGGGTTTCCAAGGCTGCTACATTTTTCTTCCACAGAGCCACTGGGTAGATTCAAACCATTGACCTTTGCATTAACAGCCCAGCACTTAATCACTGCGCCACCAGGGATTCTAGAATCAGAACACATTAATAAATGCTAAAAAGCTCAATACTCTAGATGTCATGTTTTATAAATAAAGAATAACAATAACAGCTTCCTTTTTAAGCTCTTCCTTTGTGCTAAGTATTGCAGTAGGCATTATATAAACATATCATTTATTTCTCAAGAAATTTCAGAGTGCAAAGCCTTCCTAGCTGCTACAGGAAATTGTATATACTCTTTTCTTCATCAAGGACATAATGTTTGCCATAAAGATATTTAGAGGTATTCAGAGATGTCTAGTGATCTGCATATGTAATTGTGACCTACATTTGATTCAATTTCTAAATTGCTTTGTGAAGAATGAGTATATACTGCTATTTCATCCTATCCTTGCATATCTGCATATCTGTGTCAGGGAGGCTGTCCCAGATTGTGAATGTCTGAAGTAGAAGTACTGAAATATATATATATACATATATATATATTTATCACTCTAGGTATCTGGTTCACTTGCATATATAGTCATTCCATTATGCCTACATACAAATAGTTCCTATTACTAGAAAAAACTAATAAACAAACCATCTTATTACTTGTTAATCATCAACACATATCAATTCCAGAGATGTATGTAAAACATACATTTCCTCTTGGATTATCTTTTCATCTGTACATGTTCAAGACCAGGCTCCAATAATCCCCTTTCTCTGTCTGGTTTTCTCCTCCATATTCTCTCCCTTTTTTTTCTCATCCTTCTGCCCTCCCCTCCCTCATTCATTAACTCAGGTCCTGATATTATTGTGGCAATGTGGGAAGTGGAAACCATGAAGATGTTCTCAAAGTAACCTCTCAAAATATTTTATAGTTTATATAGATATATTTTAATACACAGTTATTCCCTAAACAACAAAAACAACAAAACACAATTTTCAACCAGAAGTGAGAAGAGGAAGAAACACAGTGGGTGACTGGGACAGTAAATCTTGCCCTACTTATCAAATATAATGAAAGAAGTGAAATTTAGGGTTCTAACCTGTAGTCTGTGTATACTAATCCTTTTTTATAAACCTAAATTTTCCATGATCACTGTGATGGTTAAGGTTGTGTGTCAACTTGGCTGGGTCATGATTTTCTGAGTTCTGGCAGTTGTATAATCTTGTGATCACTTCCCTGTTGAAATGTGATATGTGATCACCCCCATGATAGAATCTGCTGGGTGGTACCAGAGGGGGCAGGGCCTGTGGCAGCTCACCATCCCCTCAGCCGTCATCTGTCCACCCTCTGCCACCTACTTCCTTCCTGTTTGCCTTGCCAAGCGTTTTGGATTGTTCTGGATTTAGCAACCGCTTCTTGTTACCTGACTTCTGGTTCTTGGGACTTGAGCTAGCAGCTTACCTGTTGATCTTGGGATTTGTTGATCTTCATAGCTTGCGAGCAGCAGTCCTGCTCCCCAGCCTGCCGATCTTGGGTTCACCAGCCTCTACAGTTATGTGAATCAGGAGAAACCTCGCAGCCTTGCCTGCCCATCTTGGAATTCATTGCCCTCCACAGACTGTGAGTGGGAGCCCTGCTCTCCGACCTGTTGATCCTGGGTTCGTCAGCTTCTGGAGCTGCATGAATTGGGAGAGGCCTCTATCTTGATCCACTGACTTGGGATATTCCAGCCTCTACAATTGTGGGAGCTGTTTCCTTGATAAAAATCTCTCTCTACATGTATTTTTGTTTTACTTCTTTAGAGAACCCAGCCTAAGAGAATCACAAACAGCATTGCAAATTCTATCATCTTGCATAAAGTAAATTACTTGATATGTAGAGCTATGGTCAGAAAAATTCTCTTTCAGATTTAAAATAGCACTGTCTCACCGCACATACTTTCAGCCTGGTAAGCTCTAGATATCAAGTCTGCTTATCTCACAGAAGAAAAAACAATTGCACTGTTATCATCAATGCTGAGCTGTGAACTCCTAAAAAGCAAGTTCAATTTTATTCTACCTAATGTGGTGTCAAAAATGCTGCCAGTGACTTGCTGACCTTAGGTTTTTTTATTATTGGTGATGATGTATGAAATGGAAAGCACATAGTGTGATTTTCTAATAAGTAGGTAAGCTTTCACTACTGACTATATTATTCAAAAAAAAAAAGAACTTGGTGACTGAGTAAGTATGACAGGAAAGTTCCTGATGGGGAAGAACACTGGGATACCAAGATGTCAGCTTCATACAGGTACATCTTTGGAAATACTGTACTTTAAATCAAACAAAGCAGGTTACACAGAAATTTTTTTTAGAAAGCTACTATCACAGCATTCATGAATAAAGTAGTATGTTCCATAAAATTGCTTCCTTGGGACATACTTGATATTTTTAAAACAGAAACAAGTTATCAAGGAATATAAATCTCCATAGCCAATTTTCTTGCTGTAAAACACCATTAGGCTGCAATAAGGTTTGTGCTTTACTGCTAACTTTGTGAAAGAAGAAAACCTAGTATTCTGTTAGGAGTGAAAGAAAAGGAGTTTTATTAAGGAATAATACAGCTCTTTTAATAAAAAATTATTTTTTTTAGCTCAGCAGCACTAAGTAAAAATACAAACACTTTACCATTCAAGTGGAGACAGTGGTCTTTATACATAGGGAACAAAAGAAAGGTAGGGGGTTAATGATTTATTGTAGAAAAGATCATCTTCAGCTTGAAGTCCTTTGAAATGTAAAGGTTGGCCACATGGCTAGGAGGGAACTCATTACCACCTAGGTGAATGGCATCAGCCTGTTCAGTTATACATGATTGCAGTCATGAACACAGATTTCCCAGGAGCAAATTGGTTGCACCTTGACACATTCTTTCCATGAACAAAAGGTTTACATCCTGACCTTTTGCTTCCTGGGAATGCTTATGGCCCCGTCATTCTTATGTCTGACACAAGTATCTCTAGTTTGAATTTTTTCCATTTATAACCTAAAGGTTGGCAGTGTGAACCATCAAGCTGTGCCATGAAAGAAACCCTTGGCAATCTGCTTTCATAAAGGTTACAGCCGAGAATCCTATCAAGCAGTTCCACTCTGTAACACATGGGGTTGTCATGAGTCAGAATTGACTTGATGGAATAATTATTAATAATAAGCATGATATGTCACATGGGAAAAGAGGAAAAAAGAAATGATAAAATCTATTGCTTAACTTAAAATAAGTTACTATTTAGACTAATTTACATTTATTTCAATGTCCATATAATCAAATTAAATAATAAGCAAAATTTGGTAATATTCTGAGTCTTTTAGTAGCCCATTTTTAGTTTCTGGAGACCAAGTAGTGATAGAATAATCAGACATAAGTAGAATAAGTTGGAAAAATGCTATAAATGAACTATTGATTGTGTGATTTTCACAGAATCACTTAGAATAACTTAAATTGTGTTGGATAATTATCTATAGACTAATGTGTATATAATCCTGTTTTAATATATTCATGATATTACCTGTTTTAAATCTGCTCTACAATTAGAAATATCTCCGTACCTACCCCACATTGTATTTAAGTCTCCTCCCACAGTTTCTTTTTCCCTATAGGAAATTGCTGCACTATGACTACACATAATTAACATTAGATTAAGACAGCAAAGTCAACTATATTTCCTTTTAATTATCTTTCACCAGTTTAATTATTTAGTCTCATGCTATACATCCATCTTAGATGACTCTCTCTCCCTCTGGGACCCAGGGTGTTGAAGCAGTTCCAGTCTATGACATGCCAATTTAGGGATGGGTCAAAAGAGTCATGGCGTGTGTTGCTTCCACCCACATCATTGGCCAAAGCAAGTCACATCACCAAGCCTGATATCAGCGGATGGATGCAGTATAGAGGTGTCTGGTGCGGCAAACTTGAATATTTTGGTAGTGAGGCAGATTACTCCGACACTCAAATACAAGTCCTCAAATAGTACTGCCTTCATCTGCTAACCTACTATTCACTTTAGAAACCTTGTCCCTTACCTCTATTCTGAAAGTACTCCTGCTCAGGTCAACTCCAGATTGACATATCTAATGAACATTTTTTCTCTTTTTGTCCTGATATTTTTGACCTTTCAGAAGCAATTTTCCCACTCCCTCCTAATTCTCTTCTTTTCTTTTAGTATTCAATACTCCAACTTCTAGTGATATTACTGCTAATTATCTTACTTTTTTTTTTTTTTCTGTCTCATTGCTACCTCCTTCTCCTTTATCTGTTTTCTGAATGTTGGAATAACTCAGAATTTAGTCATACAGACTCTGTATTTTGTTTTATTCTTATTTTCTAATCTCTCCCTACATGATCTTGTCTATTTTTATGGCTTCAGATCCCCTCTATAGCCTGGCAACTATCAAGTATATACCTTTAACTCTGACCTTCTATGAGCTCTTCCCACTAGTATATCTTATAAGGCTTTGAAATATAAGACCTGTACATGTAAACACATGATTTCTTCCCTACTCCATTATGTATGCTTTCAGATTTCATCATCTCATTTGACAACATCTCCAACCCTTCAGGTTATTTTAGCCAGTGATCATGGCCTTACTCTTCAAAAACTATCTTTCCCTCATCTTTCTTTTATACCAATTCATCATAAAATTGTATTAATTCTAATAACAATATATGTCTGGAGTCCATACACTTCTCATCATCTCCACTGTTATCTACACAAGCTACCTTCCTATGTTATCTAAATCACTGCAATTGGTCCTGAGCTGTCTTTCCAACTCCTCATTTGCTTCCTTCCTGTTCATTCTCCACAGGGCAGCCAGAGTGATAATTTCAAAATCACTGCATTTCCCTGCATAAAACCCTTCAAGAGCTTTTCAGTGTAACCACAGTAAACTCTAAATATCTTAACTTGGCCTACAAGACCCTGCCTGAACCTGGTCTCTGCCTCTCTTTCTTATTAACTACCCACAAGTCACACTGGTCTTCCTTCAGTTTCTTAAGGATCTCAAGCTCTTTCTTGACTTAAAAATACTCTGTCTTACTATGATAGATGGCTAAGTCCATTTGATCTTATTTTAAAAATTACTTCCTTGGAGAGCCCTTTTCTAAGGCTCTGGTCTAAATTTATATTTGTTCTATAATTTATATATTCCTGTTATTCTCTTTCTTAGCATCATAATCTTTTATAATTTAAAGGCTCTACCTCTGACCCAAAGGTGTGCCCTTACCCTTGGAATAAGAAATTTGTAGGACTAAGGAGCTTTTACAACAGCCTCCCTTCTAGACCACATTCTGGATACTTGGGGCAAGGCATTCCTGCTTCAACAGCTCTGTACCTACTTACAGGACCTTCCCTGGGGTCAGTGAGTGATGTTGGAGTTAGGGAGCAGGGAGAAATTACCCAATAAGCAAGGTAAACACAATGCTTAGGGCATCAACACAACACGGGCACCAGTTGTCCAAAGCAAAGACCCATAGATTATAAGCAGACAGGACACAAGGAAAAGCAAATGCATAACAATGATTTGAGAGACTCAATTCATTATCCTTATACGTATGGAAGTATATATCCTTCAGCAACTTAACTATGATGAAATTATTGAGGAATTTGTAAGAGCAAAGAATAAAAAGAAATGTTTTTAATTATAACAAAAGAAATGAAAGATCTATCTAAAAAATAATATATGATAATTTGTTGTAATATTGGAAACCCTGGTGGCATAGTGGTTAAGTGCTACGGCTGCTAACCAAAGGGTCAGCGGTTCAAATCCGTCAGGTGCTCCTTGGAAACTCTACAGGGCAGTCCTACCCTGTCCTATAGGGTCACTGTGAGTCGGAATCGACTTGATGGCACTGGGTTTGGTTTGGTTTTTGTTTGTTGTAATATTTGTTTTCTGATCATTAAATTTTCTTTTATGACATCTTTTCATTTGTTCATTTATAATTGTGGCATTTATTATGAAACAAGCATTAAAATTGAAGTATGAGCCATTTAAAGTAAAATTGGTTGAAAGTGAATTTTTCATTGTGGGAGATCAGCAGAATTTTCCTTTGATTGTTGAAACAATTAAGCTCACTGACTCATTTTCCTTGTTGTAGAATATGTGAAATATCCTTTTTGTAGAAAATGTGGTATATAGTAAAAATATTAGTACCCTGCTAATTTAGTTCATCACGTTCTGTTAAAAGTGGTGTATGTTACTTTTGCGTTCAATTGCTAATATTATAGTCACATTTAAAAAGAAGTTACTGGGTCTTAAAAGCTAGCAAGTGGCCATCTAAGATGCATCAATTGGTCTCAACCCACCTGGAGCAAAGAATGAAGAACACCAAAAATGCAAGGAATATATAAGCCCAATAGACAGAAAGGGTCACATAAGCCAGAGACTCCATCAGCCTGATACGAGAAGAGCTACATGTTGCCCAGCTACCACCAATGACCACCCTGACAGGAAACACAACAGAGAATTCCTGGTGGAGCAGGAGAAAAGTGTGATGCAGACCTCAAATTCTAATAAAAAGACCAGACTTAATGGTCTGACTGAGACTGGAGGGACCCCAGAGGTCATGGCCCCTGGGCTCTCTGTTAACTCAAAACTAAAACCATTCCTGAAGCCAACTCTTCAGACAAAGATTAGACTGGACTATAAGGCATAAAATGATAATGGTGAGGAATGTGCTTCTTAGCTGAAGTAGACACATGAGACTATGTGGAGAGCTCCTGTCTGGAGGTGAGATGAGAAGGCAGAGGGGACAGGAGCTGGTTGAATGGACACAGAAAATACAGGGTGGAGAGGGGGAGTGTACTGTCACATTGTAGGGAGAGCAACTAGGGTCACAAAACCATGTGTGTATAAGTTTTTATATGAGAAACTGACTTGAATCATAAACTTTCACTTAGAGCACAATATAATATAAATAAAAAATAGAAAGAAGTTACATCATGGATAACTAAGACACACACACACACGCATATATATATATATATATATATATATATATATATATATATATATATGCGTGTGTATGTTTAACTCACATATCCCATTCAAATGGGTGAGTTAGCAGAGCAGGGGGCACCACGGATTATCAGTGCATAGGACCCTCACATGCCTTAAGCTTGCTGTGCTGGTAAGTGAAAAGAAAATGATGGGAGGCCAGCATCTTCCATTTGTACTCATGTTTTGGGCCTTGAAAATATGAGGAGCAGTTCTAATCCTTAGTGCTCCTCTTTAAATCATAGATTTAATGACCTCAGCAGCTATTTATTTTTATTTTGTGCTTTTTCAAAAAAAATTAGTACTGTTTTAAATTTTACTGTGAAAGTATACATAAAAAAACACACCAATTCAACAATTTCTACATTTTTAAAAAATTCCTTACTCCCAATTTTTTCCTCCCTCCATCCCCTCATAACCATTAATCTTTCATCTCAATAGATTTACCAATTCTAGATATTTCATGTGAGTGAGATCACATAATATTTATCCTTTTTGTGTCTGGCTTATTTCATTTATCAAATGAAGGTAAGTAAAGATCTAGTTAAACCTAAAAGTATATATAATCTTATTTCATCCTTACAACAACCTAGACAAAAGCTTTTCAATTTTGCAATTTAATAAATGGAGGCTCAGAGTTTAAGTAATGTCACTCGGATTTAAAACCATATTTGAATGGCTTATACAGCTCTTTCATTAAACCTTGCCATCAAATGTGGTGAGATTGCTGCAAATCTGTTCAATGTTATCCTTTGAGTCTTTTATCCCACATAATCCAATTTAGTTGTCCTGTCATGTTTTATGAATAGTGAGAGAATTAACCTAAAAAAAAAAAAAAGATACATTAAGAAGAAAGTGTCATTACGTATTGGGTAAAATTCACTCACTTATGTATACATGCATTTTCTGACCTTTGTTTGAGGCTATTACAAATCTACAAAATGTTGAGTATACAAACATAACGTATTTGGAAATGACCGCAAATCAATGGTAAAACTAACATCAGAGATATTACAAAATTGATGATTATAAGTACTTTTGTAGACACTTTTTGTGCCCACTCTAGGTTTTCCTAATCACTACCCAGATTTTTCCCTATTTTTACATGAAGTATCTGGAAATGCATTCAGTTTACTAACTCAAAAACATGAAAGATAACAAAGACCTATAGGTTATTACAGTCTACAGCTTGACCCTGTAGCCAGGGGATACCCTCCCTGCCTTAGAGCTGTGTATGCTACTGCCAAACTAGTGGAAACCATAGCAGATGTGGTGCTGGGAAACTTTTCAGATGTCCATATGCCCCATGGTGTGACTGCCTTAATTATGCCTTGACAGAACAACTTTCTGACAGCAGGCTCACCTCCTATGAAGCTCTCCTCCTGGCTGTATCTAACATTAGACTGCATTCCATGGTTTGGTTAAATCTAGCTACTCTTCTTCACCCAGCTAATGAGAACAACTGTCCTGCACAAGGTTATCTAGACTTGACTGAGCAACACTTGTTGTTGATGTTAAGTGCCATCCAGTTGATTCTGACACATAGTGACACTAGGTACAACAGAATAAAACACTGCCTGGTCCTGTGCCATTCTCATGATAGTAGGTATTTTTGAGCCCATTATTGCAGCCACTGTGTCAATCTATCTTGCTAAGGATTTTCCTCTTTTTTGCTGACCCTCTGCTTTACCAAGTGTGATGTCCTCCAGAAACTAGTCCCTCCTGATAACATCTCCAAAGGACAAGAGACTAAGTCCTGCCATCCACACTTCCAAGGAGCACTCTGGCTGTACTTCTTCCAAGACAGACTTGTTCGCTCTTCTGGCAGTACACGGAATGTTCAGCATTCTTTGCCAACACCATACCATGGACTGCCAGAAGAATGAACAAATCTGTCTTGGATGAAGTACAGCCAGAATGTTCCTGAGAAGCAAGGATGATGAGACTTCATCTCACTTACTTTCAACATGCCATCAGGAGGGGCCAATCCCTGGAGAAGAACATTATGCTTGTTAAAGTAGAGGGTCAGCAAAAAAGAGGAAAACTCTCAACAAGATAGATTGACATAGCGGCTGCAATAATGAGCTCAAAGATATCTATTATTGTGAAGATGGTGCAGGACCCAGCAATAATTTTTTCTGTTATACATGAGGTCACTCTGAGTCAGAACCAACTCGATGGCACCTAACAACAGCAACAAGAGACCATGGTGCACCTAGGTGAAATAAGTGGGCAGCCAACAAGGGAATCATTTGACCTATCTAAGATCAGAAGTGAATGTATCCAATGCTGATAGCTGCCACTTCCATTGAAAATCAAAATCTCTTGCCTAGTTTGTAGAATTGAGCCAGTCCTTAGACCGAGAGCCTATCTCTGTTACATCATCGTAAGTGTATATGACAATGATTACTTCAATCCTTCTCCAAATCAAGCTGCTAATTTACACAAGTAACAGTACCCAAGTAACAGTACACTGGAGCAAGGGAAATAACAAAAATTTTTTAGGGCAGTTGGAGACACGATCTAAGCTGAAACTTATATCATGATTCAAATCAGTAGTTGAGCACAAGCTATTTGTGCCACCCAGGAACCCTATGTCAGCATCATAGTTCTTCTATTATAGTGGTGGCATAAAGAGACAGAAGAGTAAATGGAGTCATGGCCAAGTTCAACTCACACTAGCTCCAATGTGTCCAAGAATCCACCCTGTCATCATTTTTTCCAGACATTGAATATATAATTGAACTGTATAACCTTAGCAGCTGGCTGAATCCTCGTATTGCTTCCTGAACTTTGGAGTAAGGTCTATAATTGTTTAAAAAAAAAAAAAAAAAGCCGAGAGGGAGACCATGAAACTGTCCTCGTCCCTACAAAGGTTAAAAAAAAAAAAATTGCATCTTAAATAGAATAGAGATTGGCAGCATCCTCAGGTTGGTGGTTCCCATCATATTCCTGTTTCATGAGCCAGTTTGATTTCTGCTAAAAACAGATGAAATCGGTGAATGATGGTGGACTACCATATGCTTAACCAGAGGGGGGAGGGCACAGGGAGGGTTGCCCCAATCTCAGCTACTCGGATGAACGTGATATCTTTACTACAACATATTAGCACAGCCTCTGACTCTTAAAGGCAGCTATTGATACACCAACTGCTTTCTTTTCAATCCAATAAAGAAGGAAATTTAGTAGTTTGAATTTACTTAGAACATAGAACTGTATATGTTCATAGTCTTGCCCCAGGGTTATATTAACTCTCTTGCTAACATAATATAGTCCAAAAAGATCATGTTCATCTGGACATTCACAGAATGTAACTATGGTCCTCTATATTAATGACATTTTCTTAATCAGAAACAAGACACAGAAAATGAAAAGTATTCTTGATGAAAAGACACATGTATGTCAGAAAGTGAGAGAGAAACTCTATAAAGATTCAGAAACCTGCTACTGATGAAGCTTTGAGTTATTCATTGGTCTGGAGAATGCCAGGATGTCCCTTCTAAAAATACAAAAGAAGTTATTGCATCCTATACCTCCTATCATTAAGAAAGAATTACAAAGCTTGTTTGATTTTTTCCATTTTTTTTTTTTAAGGTAGGATACTTCCCACTTGGAAATAACCTATTTAGCAGGTGACTTATTACTGGGTGACACAAAAGTTTCCAACTAACTCTGTAGTTTTGGCCGTAGACAACCAGATCCCATTAAAATCTTCAAGCATTCAGGAAAGAGAAGATTAATCCAAAAGAAAAAATTTTTTTTTCAAATTTCAAAATGTAGAGATTCTAAATATTAATTACTAAGTTGGCTTTAAGGAGCTCTGGAGGCACAATGGTTAAGCACTCAGATGCTAACTTAAAGGTTGAAGGTTCAAACTTACCAGCAACTGTACAGGAGAAAAGATCTGGGAACTGCTCACATAAAGATTACAGCCTAGGAAATCCTATGGGGAAGGTCTACTCCATTCTACACGGTTGCTATGAGTCAGAATTGACTCTGTGGCACACAAAAAAAACAAGTTGGCTTTACCTTGGCTAAACAAGACAAGGTGATTGCTGTGAAAGAGAATTGAAAAAAAAAAAAAGAGAGAGAGTGGAGCCACAGGAAAAGGGAAATTTGGGAAGGAACTTTGGGAATTATGATTGGAAGTCAAACATAGATGAATAAACATGATTACAAAACATGAGTACCAGGTCAGTTCAGGTCAAAAAACATCAATATATACTGAACTTAACCTGGGTGATCGTACCTTCCGTCAATGATGCTCAGCACTGTCATAAGAGAAAACATATAATCAGGGTTACATAGGTTAGGCATTGTTAAGATGAGAGTAGAGGAGGACAATAAGAACAATGTGGAATAGCCAGGAGAGTAGAGTTGGAATGGTTTTAGTTATACTGAACTACATATCAAATTAGTGCTATAACCATATGGGGAAAAAAAAAAATCACGTGGCTTTTTAGTACAATTCAGACTATACATCATTAGTGAAATATCCTTTAAGATGAAAAGAATTGCATGGAAATCTTAAATTCCTTTCAGTTGCTTTACTGTTAGTGAAAATATTGGTACTGTGATTTTAGGACAATTTCACTCAAACTGCAAGCTGCAGACTAAATAAAGTAAGGATGTTATTGTTATTAGGTACCAAAATTTTTTAATGTAGGGGAAAAGAGGTAAAAGTATAAAATCAAAGAAGTTAAAAAAAATTCTGCCATGTTGTATTAGAGTTAGAAATGTAAATAAGAATTTAGCATTTTTAAGCCCACTGAAAGATCCAGAAAACACCAAACCAAACCCACTGCCATCTAGTCAATTCTGCCTCATAGCAACCCTACAGGACAGAATAGAACTGTCCATAGGGTTTCCAAGGAGTGGCTGGGGGATTTGAACTTCTGACTTTCAGGGTTCCTGAAAGGCCCAGAGTGCTTCTAAGATCCAGAAACTAGGATCTTGCTTTCCATATACTGTACTAAAATAATCCAGGGCTTTTGGACGCATTCCAGGATTAGAACAGAGCAAACGCAAAGTGATTCTGGGACTTCTTTTTGTGCAAGAAAACAGGAAGCCTAATAGGAAGAGTTGTCAAAAGGACACAGTAGTCAGTTTAAAAGGACTCCCACTGACAAAATTTGAGTAATTAAAGCATCATAAGTGACTGCACATGAAGGTAAAACATTGAATGAATAAAAACCTATAAGTCACAGTGACATCAATAAAATGAAAGCTAAGAAAAATTTTTATTTGTGCAAGATGTATCTCAAATATAGTTATATTCGAAATAAATTTTGAGTAAATAAATTTGAATCATTATATTGACTATAGTCAGGAAATAAATGATTTCTAAAAGATATGTCAGTTTTCCAATAAATGTAGATGTTTTACTTACTTGCCATTATTTTACTTTTGCCAAAAATAAAAGGTTATGAATTTTGATATCAAATTATAAAATGATTATCCCATGATAATAGAATGTTATCATGTATTTTCTACTGGTGTAAATACTGGTTCCAAACCTCTTACTGTAAAGGAAGGTAAATTAAATGTATAAGAATTGATAAAATACTTTCAATGGAAATTATAAACTCTTTAATATGATTGTAACATATTTAGTAATAAAGTCATTTATAGGGGCCCCTTATAAGAATTATAAGCATTTTAATAATCAATTTAATGTGGAAATAAGAAAAATATAATATTTGTATTACACCAGAGATACATTTTTAAATGTAGGTACCATACGTCTGTTCAAAAGAGATTCTAGAAAGAAACTCTCAAAAACTCTTCCTTTTTGCTGAATTTGTTTATTTCTTATGAATAATACAACCACAGATCCTTCAATTCATGGGCCAAATTAAAAATCTCTTTTATTCTGGAATGGAGAGATCATAAATCCATGGCACTGACATGAAAGAGATTGTGAGTGTCCACAGAGTTTTTTTTTTTTTTTCCTGTAAACGTCAAGATGGTTGTCTTTAAATAATTTATGTGGTTGGGTGATCACTTAGGAAGCTGCAAATATGCCATTTACAATCTTTGCTAAGAAATCTCAGTTGTTTCTCCGTGAGAATGTGCTGATTTCCTGTGTGAAATGTCTGTTTTATAACTTAGCACTTTCTGATTATGATGATTTGATAAAACTCCTGTTTCTGTGAGTTCATACAAAAATAAAATACACACATATACATCTTTAATTTCATGAAATCCCATTATTTAAAAGTTATTACTGCTCTTTTCTTATCGAGAGAGCCTGATTAGCAAAAACAGAAGAGATGACACGAAGAGATTTCTTGTATTAGTTGTATGCCAAATGAAAATTAATTATTGGCCATTCTGAATGTATGTGGCAAAGGGAGAGAAGAGATATGGATAACTCAAAGAATTTCCCTCAGGAATTCAGACATGATGGTACATGTAATAACATTTGAATTCTAAAGGTATATGGAAAGTCCTCATGAGTAGAAAAATAATCCAAATCTATTAGCCTATGCCATGTTTCAGACTGCAAAGGAAGGCCATGAAGCCATGAAGCCTGTGTATTCTGGAAGAAAGCATTCCTTTAATAACTTCTCTGGGGCTGTTGTTTCTCTTATGCAGACAGTAATGCAGTTTATGCCCAATATTTTAAAATGCCTGGACCTAATAGGCAAAAGTAGAAATGGCTGTAAAGGATAAGAGATACACAAATAATTCACCAAAATAAACTTCTAAAAAGATAAAATTGTTTTCTTCCAGAAAGAAAACAATTTTATCTTTTTAGAAGTTTATTTTTTTTTTTTTTAATTTTTATTAAGCTTCAAGTGAACATTTACCATTCCAATCAGTCTGTCACATGTAGGTTTACATACATCTTACTCCCTTCTCCCACTTGCTCTCCCCCTATTGAGTCAGCCCTTACAGTCTCTCGTTTCGTGCCAATTTTACCTTCTTCCATCTCTCTCTATCTTCCCATCCCCCCTCCAGTCAAGAGTTGCCAACACACTCTCCCGTGTCCACCTGATTTAATTAGCTCGCTCTTCATCAGTATCTCTCTCCCCCCCACTGACCAGTCCTTTTCATGCCTGATGATTTGTCTTCGGGGTTGGTTCCTGTCCTGTGCCATCAGAAGTTCTGGGGAGCATTGTCTCTGGGATTCCTCTAGTCGCAATCATAGCATTAGGTGTGGTCTTTTAATGAGAATTTGGGGTCTGTATCCCATTGGTCTCCTGCTCCCTCAGGAGTTGTCTCTTGTGCTCCCTGACAGGGCAGACATCGATTGTGGCCGGGCACCAACTTGTTCTTCTGGTCTCAGGATATTGTAGGTCTCTGGTTCAAGTGGCCCTTTCTGTCTCTTGGGTTCTTAGTTGTCGTGTGACCTTGGTGTTCTTCCTTTGCCTTTGCTCCCGGTGGGTTGAGACCAATTAATGTATTTTAGATGGCTGCTTGTTGGCATTTAGGACCCCAGGTGCCACAATTCAAAGTGGGATGCAGAGTGTTTTCATAATAGAATTGTTTTGCCCATTGACTTAGAAGTCCCCTCAAACCAAGTTCCCCAGACCCCAGCCCCTGCTTCGCTGACCTTTGAAGCTTTCATTTTATCTCAGAAACCTCTTTACTTTTAATCCTGTCCAATTAGGCTGACCTTCCTTGTTTTGAGTGTTGTCTTTCCCTTCACCCAAAGCAGTTCCCATCTACAGATTGATCAATAAAAAGCCCTCTCCCTCCCTCCCTCCCTCCCTCCCCCCTTTGTAACCACAAAAGTATGTGTTCTTTTCCGTTTTTTCTATTTCTCAAGATCTTATAATAGTGGTCTTATACAATATTTGTCCTTTTGCAACTGACTCATTTCGCTCAGCATAATGCCTTCCAGATTCCTCCATGTTATGAAATGTTTCAGAGATTCGTCACTGTTCTTTATCGATGCGTAGTATTCCATTGTGTGAATATACCACAATTTATTTACCCATTCGTCCGTTGATGGACATCTTGGTTGCTTCCAGCTTTTTGCTATTGTAAACAGAGCTGCAATAAACATGGGTGTGCATATATCTGTTTGTGTGAAGGGTCTTGTATTTTTAGGGTATATTCCGAGGAGTGGGATTTCTGGTTTGTATGGTAGTTCTATTTCTAACTGTTTAAGATAACGCCAGATGGATTTCCACAGTGGTTGTACCATTTTACAATCCCACCAGCAGTGTATGAGAGTTCCAGTCTCTCCGCAGCCTCTCCAACATTTATTATTTTGTGATTTTTGAATTAATGCCAGTCTAGTTGGTGTCAGATGGAATCTCATTGTAGTTTTAATTTGCATTTCTCTAATGACTAATGATCGAGAGCATTTTCTCACGTATCTGTTGGCTGCCTGAATATCTTCTTTAGTGAAATGTGTGTTCATATCCTTTGCCCACTTCTTGATTGGGTTGTTTGTCTTTTTGTGGTTGAGTTTTGACAGAATCATGTAGATTTTAGAGATCAGGCGCTGGTCTGAGATGTCATAGCTGAATATTCTTTCCCAGTCTGTAGGTGGTCTTTTTACTCTTTTGGTGAAGTCTTTAGATGAGCATAGGTGTTTGATTTTTAGGAGCTCCCAGTTATCGGGTTTCTCTTCATCATTTTTGGTAATGTTTTGTATTCTGTTTATGCCCTGTATTAGGGCTCCTAGGGTAGATCCTATTTTTTCTTCCAAGATTTTTATCGTTTTAGTCTTTATGTTTAGGTCTTTGATCCACTTGGAGTTAGTTTTTGTGCATGGTGTGAGGTATGGGTCCTGTTTCATTCTTTTGCAAATGGATATCCAGGTATGCCAGCACCATTTGTTAAAAAGACTATTATTTCCCCAATTGACTGACACTGGTCCTTTGTCAAATATCAGCTGCTCATATGTGGATGGATTTATATCTGGATTCTCAATTCTGTTCCATTGGTCTATGTGCCTGTTGTTGTACCAGTACCAGGCTGTTTTGACTACTGTAGCTATATAATAGGTTCTGAAATCAGGTAGGGTGAGGCCTCCCACTTTCTTCTTCTTTTTCAGTAATGTTTTGCTTATCCGGGGGTTCTTTCCTTTCCATATGAAGTTAGTGATTTGTTTCTCTATTCCCTTAAAGTATGACATTGGTATTTGGATTGGAAGTGCGTTGTATGTATAAATGGCTTTTGGTAGAACAGACATTTTTACTATGTTGAGTCTTCCTATCCATGAGCAGGGTATGTTTTTCCATTTAAGCGTGTCCTTTTGAATTTCTTGTAGCAGAGTTTTATAGTTTTCTTTGTATAGGTCTTTTACTTCCTTGGTAAGATTTATTCCTAAGTATTTTATCTTCTTGGGGGCTACTGTGAATGGTATTGATTTGGTTATTTCCTCTTCGGTGTTCTTTTTGTTGATGTAGAGGAATCCAAGTGATTTTTGTATGTTTATTTTATATCCTGAGACTCTTCCAAACTCTTCTATTAGTTTCAGTAGTTTTCTGGAGGATTTCTTAGGGTTTTCCATGTATACGATCATGTCATCTGCAAATAGTGATAGCTTTACTTCCTCCTTACCAATCTGAATACCCTTTATTTCTTTGTCTAGCCTAATTGCCCTGGCTAGGACTTCAAGTACGATGTTGAATAAGAGCGGTGATAAAGGGCATCCTTGTCTGGTTCCCGTTCTCAAGGGAAATGCTTTCAGGTTCTCTCCATTTAGAGTGATATTGGCCGTTGGCTTTGCATATATGCCCTTTATTATGTTGAGGAATTTTCCTTCAATTCCTATTTTGGTGAGAGTTTTTATCATAAATGGGTGTTGGACTTTGTCAAATGCCTTTTCTGCATCAATTGATAAGATCATGTGGTTTTTGTCTTTTGTTTTATTTATGTGATGGATTACATTAATGGTTTTTCTGATATTAAACCAGCCTTGCATACCTGGTATAAATCCCACTTGATCAGGGTGAATTATTTTTTTGATGTGTTGTTGGATTCTATTGGCTAGAATTTTATTAAGGATTTTTGCATCTATGTTCATGAGGGATATAGGTCTAAAATTTTTTTTTTTTTGTAATGTCTTTACCTCGTTTTGGTATCAGGGAGATGGTGGCTTCATAGAATGAGTTGGGTAGTATTCCGTCTTTTTCTATACTTTGAAATACCTTCAATAGTAATGGTGTTAAGTCTTCTCTGAAGGTTTGGTAGAACTCTGCAGTGAAGCCGTCTGGGCCAGGACTTTTTTGTGTTGGGAGTTTTTTGATTACCATTTCAATCTCTTTTTTTGTTATGGGTCTATTTAGTTGTTCTACTTCTGTATGTGTTAGTTTAGGTAAGTAGTGTTGTTCCAAGAATTTATCCATTTCTTCTAGGTTTTCAAATTTGTTAGAGTACAATTTTATGTAGTAATCTGATATGATTCTTTTGATTTCATTTGGTTCTGTTGTGATGTGGTCCTTCTCGTTTCTTATTCGGGTTATTTGTTTCCTTTCCTGTTTTTCTTTAGTCAGTCTGGCCAATGGTTTATCAATTTTGTTAATTTTTTCAAAGAACCAGCTTTTGGCTTTGTTAATTCTTTCAATTGTTTTTCTGTTCTCTAATTCATTTAGTTCAGCTCTAATTTTTATTATTTGTTTTCTTCGGGTGCCTGATGGATTCTTTTGTTGCTCACTTTCTATTTGCTCAAGTTGTCGGGACAGTTCTCTGATTTTGTCTCTTTCTTCTTTTTGTATGTGTGCATTTATCGATATAAATTGGCCTCTGAGCACTGCTTTTGCTGTGTCCCAGAGGTTTTGATAGGAAGTATTTTCATTCTCGTTGTTTTCTAAGAATTTCCTTATTCCCTCCTTGATGTCTTCTATAACCCAGTCTTTTTTCAGGAGGGTATTGTTCATTTTCCAAGTATTTGATTTCTTTTCCCTAGTTTTTCTGTTATTGATTTCTAGCTTCATTGCCTTGTGGTCTGAGAAGATGCTTTGTAATATTTCGATGTTTTGGATTCTGCAAAGATTTGTTTTATGCCCTAATATGTGGTCTATTCTAGAGAATGTTCCATGTGCGCTAGAAAAAAAAGTATATTTTGCAGCAGTTGGGTGGAGAGTTCTGTATAAGTCAATGAGGTCAAGTTGGTTGATTGTTGTAAGTAGGTCTTCCGTGTCTCTATTGAGCTTCTTACTGGATGTCCTGTCCTTCTCCGAAAGTGGTGTGTTGAAGTCTCCTACTATATATGTGGAGGTGTCTATCTCACTTTTCAATTCTGTTAAAATTTGATTTATGTATCTTGCAGCCCTGTCATTAGGTGCGTAAATATTTAATATGGTTATGTCTTCCTGATCAATTGTCCCTTTTATCATTATATAGTGTCCTTCTTTATCCTTTGTGGCGGATTTAAGTCTAAAGTCTATTTTGTCAGAAATTAATATTGCTACTCCTCTTCTTTTTTGCTTATTGTTTGCTTGATATACTTTTTTCCATCCTTTGAGTTTTAGTTTGTTTGTGTCTCTAAGTCTAAGGTGTGTCTCTTGTAGGCAGCATATAGATGGATCGTGTTTTTTTATCCAGTCCGTGACTCTCTGTCTCTTTATTGGTGCTTTTAGTCCATTTACATTCAGCGTAATTATAGATAAGTAAGTTTTTAGTGCTGTCATTTTGATGCCTTTTTATGTGTGTTGTTGGCCATTTCATTTTTCCACATGCTTTTTTGTGCTGAGACGTTTTTCTTAGTAGCTTGTGAGATCCTCATTTTCATAATGTTTAACTTTGTGTTTATTGAGTCGTTACGTTTTTCTTGGCTTTTTTCTTGAGTTATGGAATTGATATTCCTTTTTGTGGTTACCTTTTTATTTACCCCTATTTTTCTAAGTAAAACCCTAACTTGTATCCTTCTATTTCGCCTTGTATCACTCTCCATCTGGCAGTTCAATGCCTCCTATATTTAGTCCCTCTTTTTGATTATTTTGATCGTTTAGCTATTGATTTCCATGATTTCCTGTTGTGTGTATTATTTTGTTTATTTATTTATTTTTTAGAATTAGTCTTAATTTGTTTGTTTTTGTGCTTTCTCTGTTTGAGTTGCGTTGATATCAGGACGTTCTGTTTTGTGACCTTGTATTGTGCTGGTACCTGATATTATTGGTCATCAGGCCAAACAATCTCCTTTAGCATTTCTTGCAGTCTTGGTTTAGTTTTTGCAAATTCTCTAAACTTGTGTTTATCTGTAAATATCTTAATTTCTCCTTCATATTTCAGAGAGAGTTTTGCTGGATATATGATCCTTGGTTGGCAGTTTTTCTCGTTTAGTGCTCTGTATATGTCGTCCCATTCCCTTCTTGCCTGCATAGTTTCTGCTGAGTAGTCTGAACTTATTCTTATTGATTCTCCCTTGAAGGAAACCTTTCTTTTCTCCCTGGCTGCTTTTAAAATTTTCTGTTTGTCTTTGGTTTTGGCAAGTTTGATGATGATATGTCTTGGTGTTTTTCTTTTTGGATCAATCTTAAATGGGGTTCGATGAGCATCTTGGATATATATCCTTTCTTCTTTCATGATGTCAGGGAAGTTTTGTGTCAGGAGTTCTTCAACTATTTTCTCTGTGTTTTCTGTCCCCCCTCCCTGTTCTGGGACTCCAATCACTCGCAAGTTATCCTTCTTGATAGAGTCCCACATGATTCTTAGGGTTTCTTCATTTTTTTTAATTCTTTTATCTGATTTTTTTCCAGCTATGTTGGTGTTGTTTCCCTGGTCCTCCAGAAGTCCCAGTCTACATTCTAATTGCTCGAGTCTGCTCCTCTGACTTTCTATTGCATTGTCAAATTCTGTAATTTTATTGTTAATCTTTTGGATTTCTACATGCTGTCTCTCTATGGATTCTTGCAACTTGTTAATTTTTCCACTATGTTCTTGAATAATCTTTTTGAGTTCTTCAACAGTTTTATCAGTGTGTTCCTTGGCTTTTTCTGCATTTATCCTAATTTCATTTGTGATATCTTTAAGCATTCTGTAAATTAGTTTTTTATATTCTGTATCTGATAATTTCAGGATTGTATCTTCATTTGGGAAAGATTTTGATTCTTTTGTTTGGGGGGTTGGAGAAGCTGTCATGGTCTGTTTCTTTATGTGGTTTGATATGGACTGCTGTCTCCGAGCCATCACTGGGAAACTAGATTTTCCAAGTAGTCAGCTAAAAAAAAATGCAGTCAGATCCCTATCTGAATTCTCTCTCTGGCTCCGGGTATTCGGATGTTAATGGGGTCGCCTGGGGAGGGTGGGGGAGGGATCTGAGAGCTAGGAGTGTAGCACCACAGAATATAGAGCTGAACACCACGTTCACGCTCCGCCCCCGTTTGCCAAAATCCGGGCTGGACGGGTCCCTGGCTAGGACACTGCTTTCCTTGCTCGGAAACCAGTCCCTTCCTCCTGGGGACTTCCTCCGGTGCGCGGCACCGCTCGTGGGCACTGGGTGGGCGTTTCCCGCACGAACGGGTGGGCCCGCCCCCAGGGTCTATTCAGGCAATTATAATTAGATCCCGCGGTCACGCCCCGCCTGTGCGCGCGCCCAAATCCCAGCGGGATGACTTCCGGGTTGAGACGCTGCTTTCCCTGTTCGGGAACCAGTCACTTCCTCCCGGGGACTTCTCCTTCCGGAGCGCCACACCTCTCGCGCGAACTGGGTTGGCGTCACCTGCACGGCCAGGTGGGCCCGCCCCCTGGGTCAATTCAGGGCAATAAAAATGGACTCCGTGCTCACGCCCCGCTCGTGCGCGCGCCCAAGCCCCAGCAGGACGGAACCCCGTCTGGGACGCTACTTTCTGCGCTTCGGGACCAATCAGTTCCTCCGCACGGCCAGGTGGGCCCGCCCCCTGGGTCAATTCAGGGCGATAAAAATGGACTCCGCGCTCACGGCCCGCTCGTGCACGCGCCCAAGCCCCAGCAGGACGGAACCCCGTCTGGGATGCTACTTTCTGCGCTTTGGGACCAATCAGTTCCTCTGCACGGCCAGGTGGGCCTGCCCCCTGGGTCAATTCAGGGCAATAAAAATGGACTCCGCGCTCACGGCCCGCTCGTGCACGCGCCCAAGCCCCAGCAGGGCGGCACTTTGTCTGGGATGCTACTTTCTGCGCTTTGGGACCAATCAGTTCCTCCCGGGGACTTCTCCTTCCAGTGTGCCGCACCTCTCGCGCAAACTGGGAGGGCGTCACTCGCACGACCAGGTGTTCCCGCCCTCTGGGTCAATTCAGGGTAATAAAAATGGACCCCGCGCTCATGCCCCGCCCGCGCGCGCGCGCGTGCCCAGATCGCAGCGGAATGGCTCCCCGTCTGGGATGCTGCTTTCCCTGTTTTGAGACCAGACACCTCCGGGGATTTCTCCCTCTGGTGTGCCGTGCCACACACGCGGACTGGGTGCGCGTCCTCCCGCACGAACGCGTGGGCCCCGCCCTGGGGTCACTCCAGGGAAACACAGCTGACCCCCCCCCCGCGCGCGCCCCGTCGGCTTCTCGCCTAACTCCCGGCGGACAGCAGGGCACCCCAGCTGGGACGCTGTTCTCCCCCCTCTCAGATCAGTCACTGCCTCCCGGGTGTTTCTCCCTCCGGCTGCGCCCCTACGCCGCCCGCGCCAACCTGCTAGGCTTCCTCCCGGGATGGGTTCGGGGGGGAAGGGGTGGGCCCCCTTTCTGTGCCGTCTGCCCCCCTGGGCTCTGCCCCAGATCGAGCTCCGAAGGTCACCTGCCTGGTGCGCTGGCTCCTAGTTCTGAAAACAGTCGCTGTCTGCCCGTATTTGTTCGTCCTCCGTCTCTAAGTCTGTGCTTGTTGTTCAGAGTTCATAGATTGTTATGTATGTGATCGATTCCCTTGTTTTTCCGAGTCTTTGTTGCAAGAGGGATCCGCGGGAGGGTCCACCTAGTCCGCCATCTTGGCCCCCCTCCTCCTTAGAAGTTTATTTTGGTGAATTATTAAACAACATTGGGAGAAATTTTAAACAACAAAACAAGTTTTTAATTCCCCTTAAGAATCTAAATTAATTTGCTTAGCCAGAGGAATGACCTTTGGGAGACAAGCAAGTTTTCAGTTCAATGTTTCTCATTCTTGGGAAATTCATTCATTTCTTTCACGATGATTAAGAGTGTGTGTCAACTTGGCTGGTCCATGATTCTCAGTGTTTCGGCGGTTGTATAATGTTATGATCACTCTCCTGTTGAAATTTGATATGTGATCACTTCCATAACGGAATCTGCTGAGTGGTACCTGGGGCAGAGCCTGTGGCAGCTCACCACCCTCTCAGCCTTCATCTCTCTGTCCTCCACCACCTACTTCCTTCCTGCTCACCTTGCAAAGGTTGTCAGCTTATTCTGGATCCAGCAGCTGTCTCTTGTCTGACCTCTGGTTCTTAGGACCTGAGCTAGCGGTTTACCTGTCCATCTTCAGATTTGTCGATCTTCACAGCCTACAGCAAGAGTCCTGCTCTGGACCTGCCTATTTGAGTTAGCCAGCCCCTGCAGCTAAGTGATTCAGGAGAAACCTTGCTGTCTTGCCTGCTGACCTTGGGGATTCCTCAACTGTCATAACCTGTGAGCGGGATCCCTGCTCTCCAACCTGCTCATCTTGGGTTCACCAGCTTCTGCGACTCCGTGAATTGGGAAAGGACTCTGTCCTGATCCAAAGACTTGGGACGTTCCGACCACTGCAATTGCGTGAGCTGTTTCCTTAATATAAATCTCTCTATATATATTTGTATGCATTACTAGTTTTACTTCTCTAGAAAACCCTGTTCTATGTCCTGAGTTTAGAGACCACCTCAAGAATATATTTGACTCATTGAACACTAATGACTGAAGACCAGACGAGTTTGGAATGACATCAAGAACATCGTAAGCAAAGAAAGCAAGAGGACATTAAGAAGACAGGAAAGAAAGAAAAGACCAAAATGTATGTCAGAAGAGACTCTGAAGCTTGCTCTTGAACATCAAGTGCTAAAGCAAATGGAAGAAATCAAGTAAAAGAGCTGAATAGAAGATTTCAAAGGGCAGCTCAAGAAGACAAAGTGTTATAATGGCATGTGCAAAGACCTGGAGTTAGAAAACCAAAAGGGAAGAACATGCTCGACATTTCTCAAGCAGAAAGAACTGAAGAAAAAATTCAAGGTTTGAGTTGCAGTCGTGAAGAATTCTATTGTCAAATGCAGGAAGCATCAAAAGAAGATGGAAGGAATACACAGAGTCACTGTACCAAAAAAAATGGTCGACTTTCAGTCATTTCAGGAGGTAGCATATGATCAAGAACTGATGGTACCGAAGGAAGAGATCCAAGCTGCATTGAAGGCATTGGTAAAAAACAAGTCCCCAGGAACTGACAGAATACCAACTGAGATTTTTCAACAAACAGATGCAGTTCTGGAAGATATCACTCCTCTATGCCAAGAAAATTGGAAGACAGCTACCTGGCCAACAGACTGGAAGAGATCAATATTTATGCCTATTCCAAAGAAAGGTGAGCCAACTGAACGTGGAAATTATCAGACAACATCATTAATGTCACAGGCAAATTTTGCTGAAGATCATTCAAAAGTGGTTGCAGCAGTGCATTGATAGGGAACTGCCATAATTCAAGCTGGTTTCAGAAGAGGATGTGGAACAAGGAATGTCATTGCTCATGTCTGATGGATCCTGGCTGAAAGTAAAGAACAACATAAAGATGTTTGCCTGTGTTTTATTGACTATGCAAAGGCATTGGACTGTTTGGATCATAACAAATTATGAATAACATTGTGAAGAATGGGAATTCAAAACTCTTAATTGTGATCATGAGGAACCTATATACATAGATCAAAAGAACAAGGGGGGTACTGCATGATTTAAAGTCAGGAAAGGTGTATATCAGGGTTGTATCCTTTCACCATACTTATTCAATCTGTATACTGAGCAAATAAACCAAGAGGCTGGACTATATGAAGAAAAAAGTAGCACAGGATTGAAGGAAGATTCATTAATAACCTGTAATATGCAGATGACACAAGCTTGCTTGCTGAAAAGTGATGAGGACTTGAAGCGCTTACTGACAAAGATCAAAGACTACAGCCTTCAGTATGAATTACACCTAAACATAAAGAAAACCAAAATCCTCACAACTGGACCAATAAGCAGCATCATGATAAATGGAGAAAAGATTGAAGTTGCCAAGGGTTTCCTTTTCCTTGGTTCCATAATCAACACTTATGGAAGCAGCAGTCAAGAAACCAAACAATACATTACATTGGGCAAATCTGCTGCAAAAGACCTCTGTAAAGTATTAAAAATCAAAGATGTCACTTTAAGGAATAAGGTGCACCCGAGCCAAGTTTTCAATCACCTCATATGAATGCTAAAGCTGGGCAATGAATAAGGAAGACTGTAGAAGAACTGACACCTTTAAATTATGGTGTTGGTAAAGAATATTGAATATACCGTGGACTTCCAAAAGAACGAACAAATTTGTCTTTGAAGAAGTGCAGCCAGAGTCCTCCTTAAAAGCGAGGATTGTGAGACTTTGTCTTAACATACTTTGGCCATGTAATCAGGCAGGTTCAGTCCCTGTAGACGGACTTCCTGCTTGGTAAAATAGAAGATCAGCAAAAAAGAGGAAGAAGACACTCAATGAGATGGATTGACCCAATGACTGCAATGATGGGCTCAAGTATAACAATAATCACGAGGATGTTGCAGGACCAGGTGGTGTTTCCTTCTGTTGTACATAGAGTCTGTATGAGTTGGAACCGAATTGAAGTTACCTAACAACAACAATGTGCGAGATACTGTTGTAGCTGTGGAGGATAAAGTAGTAAATGAGGCAAAAACTTACCTTCATGAAGTATACATTTCTGGGTTAGTAGTGAGAGGAAAAAAAACCCATAAAATTAAAATAAATGATCCCTGGTGGTACAATGGTTAAATGCTCGTCTGCTAACTGGAAGGTCAGTGATTTAACCCACCAGTGGGTCCACAGGAGAAAAGACCTAGGAACCTACTCCCGTAAAGATTTACAGACTGGGAAACCCTATGAGGCAGTTGAACTCTGTCCTATAGGATTTCTTTGGGTCAGAATGGACTTGAGGGCACACAAGAACAATAATTTTAGAATGTGAGTATTTTGTTATTGTTAGATGCTGTCGAGTTGGCTCCTATGTACAACAGAACAAAACACCTCCGGGTCCTGCATCATACTCACAATCATTGCTATGCTTGAGTCCATCGTTGTAGCCACTCTGTCAATTGATCTCATTGAGGGCCTTTTTCTTTTTCCCTGACCATCTACTTTATGAAGCATGATTTCCTTCTCCAGAGATTGGTCCTTCCTAATAACGTATCCAGAGTAATTAAGACAATGAAGTCTCACTATAATCGCTTTTAAGGAGCATTGTGGCTGTACGTTTAATATAGATTTCTTTTTTCTTCAATATTTTTCGTCAACACATAATTCAATGGCATCAACTCTTCTTTGGTCTTCCTTATTCATTTTCAACTTTCACATGCAAAATGAAGCAATTGAAAATAACATGGCTTGGGTCAGGTAAACTTTAGTCCTCAAGGTGACATCTTTGCTTTTAAACACTTAATGAATTCTTTTGAAGCGGATTTGCCCCATTCAATAGGTCCTTTCATTTCTTGACTGCAGCTTCCATGGGTGTTGATTGTGGATCCAAGTAAAAGGAAATCCTTGACAACTTCAATATTTTCTCCATTTATCGTTGTGTTGCTTACCAGTCCAGTTGTCAGGGCTTTTGTTTTCTTTATGTTGAAATGTAACCTGTACAAAGGTTGTAGTCTTTGATCATTATCTGTAAGGGCTTCAAGTCCTCTTCACTTTCAGCAAGCAAGGTGTGCATCTGCATGTCAAAGGTTGTTGATGAGTCTCCCTTCAATCCTGATGTCCCATTTTTCTTCATATAGCCCAGAGTCTCAGATTATCTGTTCAGCATACAGACTGAATAAGTATGGTGAAAGGATACAACCCTGAAACACACCTTGTCTGGTTTTAAACCAGGCAATATTGCCTTGTTCTGTTGGAACAACTGCCTCTTGATCTATGTACAGGTTCCTTATGAGCACAATTAAATGTTTTGGAATGCCCATTTTTCACAATGTTTTTCCATACATACATGTATGCATACATATATATGTATATTTATGCACACACACATATATAATATATATTGTGTGGGTGTGTGTTTGCTGATTCTAACTCACAGTGACCCTATAAAACAGAGTAGACCTACCCCATATGGTTTCCTAGGCTGTAAATCTTTACGGGAGAAGATCACCAGGCCCTTTCTCCTGCAGAACCGGTGGTGGGTTCGAACCACTGACCTTTAGGTTAGCAACTGAGCACTTAATCATTGTGCCACAGGGGTTCCTTTTGTGTGTGTGTGTGTATATGTGTGTGTGTGTATAAAATTCTACTTTTCTTTTAGAAAGATTAGCTGGATACTAGATTGATGTCATTTTCCTCTTAGCAATTTGAAAATATAATTCTATTTTCTGATATTTTTATTATCAATGAGGTATGCTAAAATCTCCTGTTTTGTATTCATTCTTTTTTCTTTGGTAGTTTAGAGATTTTATCTTTGTTCTCGCTATTATATAGCTTTATTAGAATGTGTCTAAGTGTGCATTTAATTTTTTTCCTGCTTGTTTGATTTATTGTTTTTTAACGTAGTACGCTTGGCTTTCTTCAATTCTTAAATGTTTTAGCCATCATAACTTAGAATTGTGTTCCTCCTCAATTTCCTCCCTGAACTGCTCCTGGAAATTCAATTACACACTTGTTGAGTTTGCTTCTTTCTATCTCTTTGTTCTAAAATTCTAGTGATTGTCTCAGTTTTACATTTTGGTATACTAATTATATCTTTGTATGTGCTACTTATTGTAGAGTTTTTCCATTAAATTTACAGTTATCAATTATTATATTTTTAATTCCAATATTTTTAACTAGTTTATTTTCATATTAGCCTGTTATCGATTAATAATTATAGGTTTTTACTACCTGTTTTTTTTTCTTTTTTATGTCAGAGACTCCTATATGTCCACTAAGAGATTATGAGTAAAGGCAAAAAGTGCCAATTCCAGACATAGTCATAAACCGCTCTTGCATGCTTTTCCATGATCTTCCCAACTTTATGTGGCCTTCAAGTTTGTGATGACAGCAGTCTTCGAAGCTAAGTTCTAAAGAGAGAAGAACTGCTTACCTTTTCCAGTTTCTGAGCAATTATATGGGGCAGAGCTGGTGCCAAACTAAAGTTCCTACCAGTTGGAATCAACTTGACAACAAGTAACAATAACAGCATTGCTATATGAGAAAAAAATAAAATTCTTGTCCTTTAAGCCAGCAAATCTTAGCTTGAAAACTCATTTTGCATTGGAACATTTCCCTTTTCCACAAGATTACCCCTCTCTAAGCAGTAGTTTTTGAGGTCATCTCAGCCTAGCTCCAAGAATCCACAGCTCAGAAATAGGTCATCCAAAAGTGATTTGGAACACTAGGTGATAAATAGTGTCTCTGCTTCTAAACCAGTGTATGGCTTGGCCAGGATCCAGGTTGTACTGCTGTCTCTTTTTACATCCTCCCCTACCTGCAAGCAGTTTGGCTACATTCATGCAGCTACCCTGATTTTGTAGCATGAACATGAGCTGTGCTAAATCTCTGTTCACGTACAAAAAACAAAAACAAAAACCTGTTGTCGTTGAGTCGATTCTGACTCACAGCGACCCTATAGGACAGAGTAGGACTGCCCCATAGATTTTCCAAGGAGCACCTGGCGGATTCAAACTGCCAGCCTTTTGGTTAGCAGCCCTAGCTCTTAAACACTACGCCACCAGGGTTTCCTCTGTTCATATACACGGTTTGATATTCCAGACTCAACTCCTGCTTCTGAGGAGTTTGGCCTCTTGGATCACAGAGCTTCATTTCCTGCTGTGACTTCCCCAACATTTCTTATTCATGTATATACATATTCTTTATCCTATGATATTGTTTCATAAACTATTTTTTGTGTTTGTACAAGTGGAGACATTTTACCTATGTACTTAATGTAACGTCATGACTTCTCATAATTTATCCTAAATAGTGAGATCTATGCAAATGTATAAGGGTATTTGTTTTAGCACTGTTATAAAAGTAACAAATTAGAAATGAAATAAATGGCTGAAAATAAGAGTTTGATTAAATAAATTACACTATTGCACAGAATAGAATAGACTACTATGCAGTTAGTGACAATAGCTTTGTAAAAGACTACTGACAAAACTATACATATATTAATTTTTTAAAAATTACAAAATAGGTGTTGTAGTACAGTTCATCTATGTATGTATGTGTTTACATGTAAATGAATACATAAACATACATACGTTTTATAAGAATTAGCACAAAGCTGATTTCTATGAGGCAGAGGTTCCAAATGTTCCAAATGTCCAGCTTTTCCAAACTGCTGCACTGCTCCATCTGCTCTAACCTCAGCTACTCCCTCTCTCCTCAGTACTCTCCCTCAAGTCTTTGGGTGCAGTAATTCATTGCACCTTCTCACAGAGCTCATGAATCCTACTTACAGAAGTGGTTTATTAGAGCAGTAGCAGTGTACAGCTCGAGATCAGGAACAACTCAGAAGTAACATAACAACTCAGGATACAGTTCTTGATCAGGACAGCTGCTTCTCACCCTCTGTTCCTGGGCCCTGCTTGGGACCTTGTCAGGCAAGTGTTACAGCTCTTAGCTCCATGGGTCAGCAAGCCCCACCGCAGCTATCTAGGGCTGGTCTCCTGTTTCCTGCCATCTTATGCCACTATCGCTCTTGCTACTGCTGCGCCACCAACTTTCTTGCTGTCTCCCATGTTATAGCTCCTTCCTTTCTCTCTCTATGTCTCCCTTTAAGCCTAGTGGGATGGCAAAATTGATCAATCCCCTTGTTAGGGTTCTATCCACCTTATTTGCATTAGCAGCAAGCCCTCCAATCCCCCGGTGGGCCACTAGCACCTTATTTGCATAGTCTCACCCAATCATTGTGTGGAAGTAGAAAAGATTATGGCTAGAGAGCTGTGTTAAGTAATTCACCAAACAAAGCATGTTTGTTTTTTGTGCCCATATACAATATTTTACAATGATAAGATATCACATTATTTTAAATTTATGTGCTCTTAATTTGCATTTTCTAAAATTTTATGGTGACTTTTTTTTTAATTTCTGAATATAGAATAAAAATTTTAATTTCTGAAGGTAATACCAAAAATCCACAATGAAAATAGAGTTGATATAACTGGCAATGTACTTAAAGGCATATAATTAAGATATCATTTAATTTCTGATCTGTTCGTTCTATTGTTTCCAGGCACAAAAATAATACCTATGCCTGTTTACAACACTCTAGGACTTGAATCTAGGATTTTAATCTTGCTGCTTCTTCTTGCACATGCTTGGTAAACAGATGGATGTTCCATTATGCCCCAAGGGCCAGAAAACTTGGGCTTTCTGAAGCAAAATGATAATTATTTGTTAATCTCCTCATGATTCCACTAATGACCTGGCAGATAAGCACATCAGTAAAATGTGTAAAGTATACTAAGTTGGTGGGAGTATGAAAAATTCAACGAATACATAAGGAAAGAAATAAATTGATCCAACAATCAGTAGAGAGAAAATTTGCCAGCATGTATTCCTTATAGAAGTGTAAGGGAAATAATAAGTTAAATGAGAGCAATGGAGAGAAGTATCAAGAAAAAATAAGCTTGAATCTTCAGAAGATGGTTTTATGATTGTGCACATGTTTAGAAAAAAAATTTAATATAGAAATTTTTTTGTTGTGAATTATGTCTTTAAAACAAAAAAAAATCAGTAGGGCTTTTACAACTATAAAACATTACTGGACTAATTGCTTTTAAAGCACTATACATAATCAAAGTTCTTTGAGGGCTGGGCCAATAACTATCATTTCTATTTCTTAGTGCTCCCCATGTAGTAAATGATTATTAAATCATTACTGAATTCAGTGGAAATTGTTTGAAGTTCTCAAAAATGAAACAGTGATAAAAGCAATTATATAAATGTGAAAATCAACTAGATCAAATTCAGTAAACCTATCTTTTATTTAAAAAAACATTTTAAAAGTTCTGTTTTTAATACCTCTGTTATGAAAATTACCTTTAAAAAATTCTTTAGTTTTAGAAGACTTATCCTTGTTTTAACTTTTCCTGTGTCATTTGCTTATTTGTTCTTTCCCTTTTTAAGTCTAGGGAGAGTGGGAGTAGATATGGATAGTTTTTGTTGTTGTTGTTGTTTTTGAAGTGAGACATTTAAAAAACCTAGCATTCAATGTTTATAAATAATTAATGCATCTTAGTGTAGAATTTAACTGATGTACACAATAACTCATTTAGCCAATGAGACCAACTTTTCCCTAAGTTTCGAAGGCTATAATAGCTTTAAGGTTTTTAGATGAGGAAAAAAAGAAAAGAAAATCTGAGGGCAACTATATATATGGACCCTGATGTTCGGCCAATAGATACGTGTTTTATATAAAGCAAAACCTGCTAACCATAGAAGCATAAACTTAAGTCATGTTAGTCAGCCATCGTTAATGGTGAGACTGAGTTGTAATATAGAGTCTGACTCTAACGACAGCCTTGGCAGATTTTCCTGTTGCTTCAGCTGATATACATAAGCATTCAGCCTGCTAAGGACCACAGACAGGCATGCTGCAAGGACAATATAAAGAAATGAATAGAAAACAAGATGAAAGCAAACTGTAGCTCTTCACCAAAGAACGCAATATATTAAAGGTCTCTTTTTGATATCTGTAATGTCAAACATCATCCCTATTTCTAATTCTCTTTAATTAATCAAAAATTTTGGAAAATAAAATTCATTTTTCAAAGGTAATGTGTTGGTGACATTACAGAATAGGTTGAGTAAGTCCAAGGTGATATTTTTCTTACATATCATACTTGTTTATGTCCTCATATTTTCCATATAGCCTAGGTAATTTACATCCTCTTAGTTCTAATATTCTCTCAAGAATTAATCAGTTTATTCCCCATGATTATTACCTGATGTATCTGCAAAATCTTAATGAAGCTGCTTTTCACTAGCAATTTCAGCTCTTTAATAGTTGAAACCTATCTCCAAGCCCAATATTTAAAACCTATTAAAAAAAAAAAAAAAAACTCCTTGCCATGGCGTGGATTGCCGCTCATAGTGACAGAATAGAACAGCTCCACAGGGTTTCCAAGGCTAGAAATCTTTACAAAAGCTGACTGCCACATAGTTCTCTTCTGGAGCAGCTTGTGGGTTCAAACTGCCAACCTTTCAGTCAGCTGCCAAGCCCTTAACCACTGTGCCACTAGCACTCCTTTTTGAAACCTATAGAAGATAAAAGTAAAGACTTGAACCCACTTTGAAAATCACATTCTATCATAATAAGATAAATGGTAAAAAATAAAAAAACAGAATTAGTACTAGCAACTAAACCATCCTCACAAACTGAATTTTAAATATCCAACAACGTCAAACCATTTTCCATCAGGAAATACTGTGGAATTAATGACTTAAATATTAAGAATAAGTTACATTATCCATGGCCTAAAGGAGAATTTGAAGTGATATTTTTTTTTACAGAATCCCTTTATACTCTCCCTGACCACCCTGAGGTATCTTCTCTCCCTGAATAGCCTGAGAGACTTTCTTATTTTTTAGGTCTTAAGTTTTAATGCAGCCTTTTCAATTCTCTAATATTCAGAATTATTCATATTTTTTAAACCATGTCTCATTCCTCTCCCCCAAAATTTTCATACTCAAGCATATCTTTAAAAAATAAATATAGTATAGGTTTCAAATTAAGAAAAACAAAGTGTCTTAGTTACCTAGTGCTGCCACAAGTGGGAGGCTTTAAAGAACGGAAATTTATTTTCTCACAGTTCAGGAAGCTAAAAGTTGGAATTTAGAGGTAGCTTTTTTTTTTCTTGTCTATTTCAGCTTCTAGCAGCTGCCAGCAATCCTTGGCACTCCCGACCTTGTAGCTGCATCTGTTTCTGTTGTCTGTCCTCTTCTCCCTGTGTGTGTCTCTGTGTCTATTCTGGATGTTTTAAAACTCAGAATTTAATGCTAGTAGAGTAGTGGTTAAGAGCTACCACTGCTTACCAATAGGTTGGCAGTTTGAACCCAACAGGCACTCCTTGGAAACCCTATGAGGCAGTTCCACTCTGTCCTATAGGGTCGCTATGAGTCAGAATCGACTGGATGGTAATGGGTTTGATTTTGGTTTTTTTAGGATACACTCTACACTTGCAGCGACTTCATTTACATAAAAAAGAAAACCTGGATTTCCAAACAGGGTCATATTTACAGTATTTCCACACACATTTTTGGAGAGGATGCACAAATCAATCCATGATAGGAATTCAAGAGATTTTGTCAAAGTGAAAATAACATATACTAGCAATAACTAGGCCCTTGTGTGGTGCAGATGGTTAAGCACTCAACAACTAGATGAAAGGTTGGCAGTTCAAACCTACCCAGAGGTGCCTTGGAAGACAGGCCTGGCAGTCTGCTTTCAAAAGGTCACAGCCTTGAAAACTCTTTGGAGCAGTTTTGCACTGCACCAATGAGATCGCCATAAGTCGTAATTGACTTGATGGCAACTAACAACAACAGCAATAACTATCACTTATGAGATTATGGGTGGCTCAAACAATTAAGCACTGGGATACAAATCAAAATGTTGACAGTTATCTAACTCAGAGAGAGATGCCTCAGAAGAAAGATCTGACTATCTGTTTTCAAAAGGTCACAACCATGAAAACCCTATGGAGTGCAGTTCTATTCTGACACACATGAGGTTGTCATGAGTCAGAATTAATTTTTTTTTTTTTTGTATATAATCTTCACACTAAGTTATGGAATAGGTGTTATTTATTTTCCCAGTTTTTGAAAATGGGGGTGCTAAGATGTATAAAAATTAAATAATGTATAAAAATTAAATAATACCCAATGCCATACAGCTAGTGGAAACTGAATGTCACTTAAGCTTGAGTGCTGAGCCTACTATGATGTATTTGACACTGTGCTATGTTGCGTATCAACAAGAAGGGAAAAATAAATGAAGCCAGGTGCAGCAGGTTCTACAGATCCGTTTATTCAACACCCATTCTTGCATCCTTTTAGCTTGAGTTTCTGTACAATACAAGCTGTAAGCTAAAAACTGCTATTCCCAGACTACTTTGCCATATCTGTTGGGGAAAGAATGAACCAAGATGAGGTAGGCTTTCCACAGGGAGATATGATCATCTGGCATACATACATACTAACAGAGGCCTGTTTCTCTGGGGGCAGCTGTAACAGTTTCTGTTATCTAGTTAGCAGTGCCATTGGTCTTAAGTAGCAAGTGTGGCAACAGTAATATTTCCCCCTGAACCATTCTGGCTGTAGTGTCTGTATTTGCATAGCATCCACGCTTTTCTCTGGCCCTTTTTGGGATTTTATGAGCTAACCGTTGCTACTTAAATTAGTGAAAATACCATATATTGCGTTGTTGTACCTAAGTAGATTGATTTATTCCACAGTAAAATATGGAATTGGTTGACTGAAGGAAGTAAGTAGGGAGAAGGAAATTCAGATCTTAGGTACTAGAAACTGGGAAATTGGTGTCAAATAAAATAAATCCTAATTTGATCGTAAGAAGCTTTATTCAGAAAGAAAGGAAGATTATTGCAATAGGGCACTTCCATCTCAGATATCTGTATATTTCTCAGGAGACAGGCAAAAAGCTGTTTGTTTTTAACCCTTTGGTGATCTGTGAGATTTACTGCATCTCAACCACTTTTTATGCCTCTGGAGTCCTTTGGGAAAGAGGTAGCCCAATTTTAACCCATTTAGTCCTAAGTTAGGGGCATTTTGAAATGCGTGAAACTCAAGAACCCTGAGTTGGAGCCTCATTTTTGTGTAGACTGAGCATTGCCCTAGGTGATACCTCCTGTATGTGTGAATTTTCTAAACTTTTGACAAGGTGGCCTTTATTTCTGTGAGATAAGCCTCCTCACTACATTTCCCAGTTACTATGTTCTCGTGAGAATGTTCTTATCTCGAGAATAAGCTATTCTCAGTTTTCATTCAGTCATAGTGACCATTTTCTCCTTGATGCCATTCATTGCTCCCAGGTGTCACTGGGTCCCTGCTTTTCTAGCTTCGGAACAGTACATAATGCGTTTGCAATAAGGAATAATACACTGCAGTGGCACTTTTCAAGAGATTCAAATTCCTTTAAGTTATTCTTACCCTGCATTCAATCTTTGGGCCCAATCGTTGCTTCCACATATAGCAGGTGGAATGCACTGCTGTGGGCAGTTCTTTCCTCTTTTTAGCTGTTAGTACTGTTTTTGTTATAATGGTGAATACACAGTAGTGTTAGTTTTCCTGAGATTCAAATTCCTTTAGCTTTATTTATTTGGCCTGTTAATACTGCTTTTGCAGTAATAAAAATGAATGGTAGTGGTAGTTTTCCTGAGATAAAAATTTTTTTGTTTTATTTATTTGGTCTGTAAGTACTGCTTTTGCAAGAAGGAAAAATGCATTGTACCATGTTTTGAAAAGTTTCATGAAAAATAATAAAAAGGCTAAGAAGAAGGAGACTAAAAAAAATGTATGCAGTCATTGCCAGGTGCCTTTATGTTTTACATCATGTTTTGCAAATTTTTAAGAAATAAAATGAACTTTTAAAAAAAATGGTTTTATCATTGACTCCTATTGGTAGGATTTATTACATCTAAGGTTCACTGGGACATATGTGATCCAAGATAATGGGTATCAAAATCCATAACTTATAACAAAAATTCTGAATTGGTCCTTTAATCAGCATGCCTTCCATTAGTGAACACACATGGTATCAACAAATATTCAAAGGAGAAAATAATTGAATCACCTTATTAGAAACAGGGGTAAGCAAGGCTAGAAAGACCTAGAGCGAAGAAATGTGGGATGAAAAGGTGGCATAATCTGATAGTAGATTAGACAGTATTTTACCCAGAGGCCAGCCTATTCTCAAAAGAGGTTGGCTGACTCAGGCTGAGGGTGGGCCAAGATTCAGGGACTTGGGGGACTTGGAAGAGTTTAACCAGGGTTTTCTTGTTGTTTGTCTTTGAGTCAATTCCAATTCATAGTCCTGTAATAACCATGTGTCTGTTTGCCTTGCTGCTTTCAAGACTATTGGATATATAACCAGGAATGGAATTGCTGGGTCATATTTTTTTTATAGGGTCACTATAAGTCAGAATCAACTTGATGACAACATTTTTTTGCTGTTGTTGTATTTTGATTTATGGTAGCTCTATGTTTAACTTTTTGAGGAAGAGCCAAACTGTTTTCCACGATGACTATGCCATTTTGCATTCTCACCAGCAATGGATGAGAGCTCCAATTTCTCCACATTCTCAACAACATTTGTTATTTTCCCTAATTTTTAATCTTAACCATCCTAGCGGGGATAAAGCACTATCTCATTATGGCTTTCATTTGCATCTTCTTAATGGCTAATGACAATGAACATCTTTTTATGTGCTTGGTGGCATGCATATATCCTCTTTGGTGAAATGTTTATTCAGTTCTTTTGCCCATTTTGATGGAGTATTTTGTTCTTAAGTTGTAGGAGTTCTTTTTATATTCTGGATATCAGACACTTATCTGATAACACGCTTCCTCAAATTTTTCTTAATCCACTTCCTTCCTTAATGGAAGTTTTCATAATAGATAATCTCTTTCTTCTCTAGCATTGTGTATGTTCTGGGGACAGAAATTTGTCTTTAATTGATAAATTGCCAGATATCTGGGAAACACAACTGGTCCTGTTGGTGAAAGTGAACATAACCCAGATATCATGGATTCTGAGTTGGATGTAGTAACTAGATGAACATTGGATATTTCTATTGGAATGCTACCACTCATCTGTCAGTCTGCTGTACTGTGCTAGTTTGTGTGTTGTTATGATGCTGGAAGCTATACCAATGGTACTTCAAATACCAGCAGGGTCACCCATGATGCACAGGTTTCAGCAGAGCTTCCAGACTAAGAGAGATGAAGAAGAAGGACCTGCCAACCTACTTCTGAAAAAATTGGCCCATGAAAACCTTATGAATATGGTGACAACACATGTGGACCTCACCAAATGGAACACACACGAATCAAATTGGATACATCTGTGGAAGGAGATGACGGAGAAGCTCAATATCATCAGTCAGAAAAAGGCCAGGGGCCAACTGTAGAACAGACCATCAATTGTTCCTATGCAAGTTCAAGGTGAAGTTGAAGAAATTTTTTAAAAGTCCACAAGAGCCAAAATACAAACTTGAGTATATCCCACCTGAATATTGAGACCATTTCAAGAATAGATTTTTGTGCACCGAACACTAACGAATGAATATCAGATGAGTTGTGGAATTATATCAACGACATCTTACATGAAGAGAATAAAAATTCATTCAAAAGACAGAAAAGAAAAGAAAGATCAAAATGGATGTCAGAAAAGACTCTGAAACTTAATCTCAAAAGTAAAGTAGCTAAAGCGAATGGAAGAAATAATGAAGTAAAAGAGATGAACAGAAGATTTCACAGGGTGGCTCGAAAAGGCAAAGTAAAATACTATAATGAAATGTGCAAAGATCTGGGGTTAGAAAATCAAAAGGGAAGAATATGCTCAGAATTTCTCAAACTGGAAGAACTGAAGAAAAAATTCAAACCACAAGTTGCAATATTGAAGGATTCTGTGGGCAAAAAGGTACATCATTGCTGATGTCAGGAGTATACTGACTGAAAGCAGAAAAATACCAGAAAGATGTTTATCTGTGTTTTGTTGGCTCTGCAAAGGCATTCAATTGTGTGGATCATAACAAATTATGGATAACATTGTAAAGTATGAGAATTTCAGAACACTTAATTGTGGCCGTGAGGAACCTGTACATAGACCAAGAGGCAATCTTTCCAACAGAACAAGGGGATGCTTCATGGTTTAAAATCAGGAAAGGTGTGCATGAGGGTTATATCCTTTCACCATACACATAAAATCTGTATGCTGAGAAAATAATCTGAGAGGCTGGACTATATGAAGAAGAATGGGGCATCTGGACTGGAGGAAGGCTCATTAACAACCTGCAATATGCAGATGACACAACCTTCCTTGCTGAAAGTGAGAAGACTTGAAGCATTTACTGATGAAGTTCAAAAACTACAGCCTTCAGTATGAATTACACCTCAATATAAAGAAAACAATAATCCTCACAACTGGAACAATAAGCAACATCATGATAAACAGAAAAGGTTGAAGTTGTCAAGGATTTCATTTTACTTGCATCCGTAATCAACACCTATGGAAGCAGCAGTCAAGAAATCAAAAGACTCATTGCATTGGGCAAATCTGCTGCAAAAGACCTCTTTAAAGTGTTAAAAATCAAAGATGTCACTTTAAGGACTAAGGAGCACCTGAATCAAGCCATGGTGTTTTCAGTCACCTCATATGCATGCGAAAGCTGGACAATGAATAAGAAAGACTGAAGAAGAATTAATGCCTTTGAATTATGGTGTTGGCAAAGAATATTGAATATACTGCCAAAAGAATGAATAAATTTGTCTTGGAAGTACAGCCAGAATGCTCCTTAGAAGCCAGGATGGTGACTTTATCTCACATTTTTTGAAAATGCTATCAGGAGGGATCAGTCCCTGAAGAAGGACATCTTGCTTGGTAAAATATAGGGTCAACAAAAAAGAGGAAGAGCCTCAACAAGATGGGCTGGCACAGTGTCTGCAACAATGGGCTCACATAACAATGATCATGAGGATGGCACGGGACAGGGCAGTGTTTCATTCCGTTGTACGTAGGGTCACTACGAGTTGGAATGGACTTGATGGCACCTAACAACAGCAACAACAACAACAAAAAACCTTCCTTGAGGAAATGTGCCTAAGAAACCAGACCTTCATCTTTCCTTGGACCTTATTTAAATGATGAATCCAAGATTTCAAACTAATCTCATAATGGGATTAAGTATGGAGGATATTAGAGAAACATCAATCTGTTTTGCATGTGGGAAGAACATGAATCTAGGTAATCAGACAGCAAACTATGGTAGATAGTCTCCAAAAATGTCCACTATTCATTCTTTCTCTCTCTGCCCACACATGCTGCTTCTCACTTGAAAGGTAGGTTCTAATTTCCTCCTTTTGTATCTAAGCTTGCCCTAGTGACTTGATGAATAGAATGTGATGGAAAATATATTGTCAAATATCTGAGACCAGATCATAAGAAGCCTTGCAGCTTCTACTTTGACATCTTATATAAGCACTTCTGGGATGTTTCTTCTCAGAATTCACCACCATGCTATGAGAAGTCCAAATCCTGGGTAAGCACTCCAGCTGAGCTCCCAGACAATAGAAAGTATCACCTCCCAGTTATGAGATAATCACCTTGGACTTTCAGCTCAATTGAGCCCCCAGATGACCCTAGCCTCAGCAACAAGTTTACCGAAATCACATGAGACCCCTCAAGTGAGAACAATTCACTTGAGCCTGTTAATATACAGAACTACATGAGATAATAAATCACTGTTTTAAGTTATGAAATAATAGATGACTGAAACATCTGTTAGAAGTGTCAACCATTTTTTTTTTTTCTTCTGGCTCTTCCTCCCTTTGGTGATGGTGGGGGGTATAGAATGATGGCAGGAGCTGGAACAATCATCTTGAGAACACAAAGGAAAGGTCAAGACATTTTTAGAGACACTCACTGTGAATTCTTTCAGTTATATAAGAAGCAACAGTAACTGCGAATTTTCTAACTTCAGGATATTAGAGAAAAATAACCTCCTATTGGGTTTTAGTTACGTAAGCCCATGTATCCAAGCTGATCAAATTTCTGGAAAATTCTGAATATATAGGATGGAATTCCATTGTGCTGAGTTGCATTTTAATGTCAAAGCATGGTGGTGGCAGGGTAGCTGCACTTCTTACTTGGTGGCTGGCTTCCCCCAGAGCAAGTGTTCTAAGAAGTCCAGGATAAAGCTAAAAGGCTTCTTACAACGTAGGTCAAAAGTCTCATTTTCTGCTGCATTCCAGTGGTCGAGTAAGACCCTGAGGCCAGCCCACATACAAGGGACAGTAGCAATTCTCCTAAAGTCCGTAACATGATTAGCCCTGCTAAAAAGTAGGGTAATTTATTGAGAAGGTTTAGGGTTTTGGTGGATATTTAGCTATACTATTATTTTTTCTTTTTTTGAAAAATTAGGCTAAAATTATTATAGTCTTACTACAACATAAAACTTTGGAGCCCAATTGCCCAGTTGTCTCTGTGTCAGAGTGGAATTTACTTCTTCCTTTTGTTTTTTTGAGCAGAAATATGGTCCTTTTAGTGTTTCCCCTGGCTCATCCACCAGTAGAAGCTGTGTGGCCTTATCTTCAGGCAGTTTCCATATATGGTTTCCATCTTGTGAATAAAAGGTCATAGTCCTTGTGCTGATGAAGCTTGTCTTATAAAAGCTGACATTAATAAAACAGTCAAACAAAGATAAAGTTTCGACAAAGGTAGGTGCACAAGGTATGATGGTCAAAATAAGGAGATTCAACACTGTTGGAGAGGTCATGGGAAGTTTACCTAAAAGAGTCATCTATCCTGAAAATTGGGGAAGGAGATAAGAGGATAGGAATAATATTCAAGGGAGGAGAAATAGCATGACATTGGCTTTGTTGTAGCAGAGAACAGGAGTATAAGAGCATGAAAGACAACATGGTAGTTAAAGAGCAAAGGCCAAGGGTGAACGTGGATGAAAGGAGGCTGGAGCGGTCAGTGATTAACAGAACGTACATGGTCTTTCAGGTTACATTAAGTATCCTTGTATTTACCCTCAGAGTAATGGGAAACTGTATGCAGGTTTTAAGCGGGAAGATAAAAATTGTTTTCAGTAGATCACTCTGGCTTCATGGTGGAGAATAGAATGGAGTTAGAGCAAGAGTGGATAAAGACAGACAAGTTTGAAGACTATTGGGATGATCCACTTAAGGGTGGAGATGAAAAAGAGTGGTTGAATTTTTAAGATACTTAGAATCAACAGAATGTGATTTTAATTTGGATATGAGTGGTGAGAGAGATGTTAAAAAAGGTTCCATGATTTCTGGTTTGACTATTTGAATGAATGTTGGAGTTATCCACTGAGATGGGGGACATGATTATGAGACCTAGTTTATGAGAGATGATCATTAATTTGAGGTACCTTTGGGCTATCCATATGGGGCTGAGAAGTAGTTGAATATATAGGTCTTAAATGTTGGAGAAATACACATTTGTGAGTAACCTGCATAAATGTATGATAACTGAAGTCATGAATATGCCTAGGGAGAAATGAGTGTGTTGAGCAGAGTATCTAGGTAACTAAAAGTAGAGAGAGCTACAAATAAAAGTAGACAAAGAAGAGGAAAAATAAAACATGACAAAGGAATATATCAGAGAAGCCAAGGAGATGATTTTTTTTTTTTAATAGATTGTTTCATAGAATTATTTTGAGAAAGATTGCCTTCAATACCATTAATACCTATCCTTCAGTTAATCTAAACCCTTAGATGGCTGAATATAATAGAATTATTTTTTTTCCTTGTGAAATTGTTTTTACTGAATTATGCTATGTTGTGATGTCACTAGTCTATATTAAAAGATGCTGTAATAAAGATGCACCTGATATCCTTTTCTGCTTTTGTGGTAAAGATGTTGAGAAAAGTGTTCACTGGACTTCCATTACATTGCCTTCTGAATCAAGTGAAAGAAATTTCTCCTTGGTCTCTATACTAGCAATAACTGCACAGTTTTGCCTCCGTCTTCAGTGACATTTATAGCATATTCATAACAAGTGTATGGAATTTCATAGCATAGATCTGGGGCAATAAAATTCTGGTGTGACATCATTTCCCTTCCTACCTTTTGTATTCTTGTGCCTCAATTTCTTCATTTACTCAAATTAATTTTATCTTTTTTATTATATGTATATCTATAAACCACTTTATCCTTTCTTTGAAAACAAACTGAGATTTACATCAGTAAATACAAATTTTCTGAATCAAATTCAATAGTACATTCTTGTACTTATTAGCTGTTTGGTTTGGAGCAAGTTCCTTGACGTTTTTGAGCTTCAATATCCTTATGTGTGAATAGGGGATATAATAGTCCCTCCCTCAAATAATTATTTTAAGAACTGAATGAATTAACAAATCTAAAGTATTTAGCACATTAGTGTGTAATTAGTCTTAACTGTTAATTATAGATGGAGAATAGTGCGCTGTAGAAAAAGAAATATTGAAGCTATCTAAGACGGGGTGGGGGGGGAATGATAAAGCCAATAGGAACAGAGACAGAGTTCAATACAAGGTTCATCAGACTCTGTAGCTCTGCTCTTAATCATGGCATAATTTATCTTCAGACTGCCAGAGGTTCTAAACCTTGGGTTACAACAAAATCACTCATGAGAATTTTTACCTGTACTGATTGCTTAGGACACTCGTTAGGCCACTGTAACTCAAATCCTTAAATTTGGGACCTGTATCCACTGCTGTTGAGTCGATTCTGACTCATAGCAACCCTATAGGACAGAGTAGAACTGCCACATACAGTTTCCAAGGAGCAGCTGATGGATTCGAACAGCCATCCTTTCAGTTAGCTGCCATAGCTCTTAACCATTACGCCACCAAGGTTTCCAGGTTTGGGACAAGCACATGTATGTTGTTTTAAGTTTCCACAGGCCAGGAAACTGTAGGAAAAAAATCTTGTTCCTCAACGCTTCCACGGAGAGTCTTTTTGGTCACACTAACAGTTTTGTTTTTTAGTTTCCTAGAGAGAATTGTTTTCTATATCATGTACACCATAAAGGAGTCTAATGTAAATAAAATTATGAGCAGATATACAGAATAGATGCCTTTGCTAGGAAGAATATTAAGTACTTTGAAGGGCAACTAAATCAGGGGCAGTAGGCCTGCAGATGTGAGAAATAAACTTGATCAATCTATCCTTACAGATCAAAGTTTATTTTACCTTACAGCGAGAGTTAAAACAATAAAAACTATTGAATATTGGAAAACAAAATCCACGTATCTTAAAAACAAAGAATTATAAAATCCATTAGAAAAACCAAGTCAAAGAATTGGAAAGATTACTTCTGGAGCCTATCTAGCTATATTCCAAGAAAGAAATAATTGCCAGGAGAAAAGATTCAGAGTTTGTCTTTTCTGAAAGGTGAAACTTATTGATTTTACCTTAGATTTTAGGATTTGTTAAAAACACAACCATGGGTCCAGGCACTTCACAGATCTAACAAGCAAAGGGCAGCTAATCAAAGGTCACATGTCTGTTGCTTGGAAACAGGTAAATCTGCTTACTTCCTGGACCTCCTTGCCTGCATTAGTACTAGTTTACTTAAGGATTTGCTGATTTATCCGTGAGAAACTACTGAACTATGAGACCTCCTGTCATAGATTGAATTGTGTTCCCCCAAAATATCTGTCAACTTGGCTAAGCCATGATTCCCAGTATTGTGTGATTGTTCATCATTTTTTCATCTGAGGTGATTTTCTTATGTGTTGTAAATACTATCAGTATGATGTTAATGAGATGGATCAGTAGCAGTTATATTGATGAGATCTACATGATTAGATTGTGTCTTAAGCCAACCACTTTTGAGATATAAAACAGAGAAGTGAGCAGAGACAGAGGGACCTCATATCACCAGGAGCAGAGCATGCTCTTTGGACCTGGGGTTCCTGTGTGGAGAAGCTCCTAGTCCAGGGGAAGATTGTTGACAAGGATCTTCCTCCAGAGCCAACAGAGAAAGCCTTCGCCTGGAGCCAGTGCCCTGAATTTGGACTTCTAGCCTACTAGACTGTGAGAGAATAAAGTTCTGTTTGTTAAAGTCATCCACTTGTAGTATTTCTGTTATAGCAGCAGTAGATGAATAAGACTCCTTCTTTACCTCTGAGTTGGAAAATTGGTGCGAGGGTCCAGTTAGGAAAAGATTGAGAGATACATTTCTTTAGAAGGCTGGCTGGAGGCCAATCTATTCATCTATTCAGTTGCAAAGAAAAAAAGGGGGTGGGGAATAGGGGGTTTTGTCATGTCTTAGGGTGAGAGGTTAGGCTCTAGAATGATGATTAAGAATAGATTTGGTGGGATAAATACGTAAAGTGAGGGAATAAGAGCTAAAGTTTAACACTTAAAGACTGTCATCTTTCCTATTTAGGAGATAAAGGAATAGAGAAAACCGATTTAAGCTATAAGAATTAGAATTTTTTCAGGCAGAGGGTGTGCAGGGTCAGAGGATGAAATGTGTTCCTATTCCTTTTTAGGTATTGACAACTGGTGTGGACCCAGGTTGCCTCAAAAGGACCCTGACAGGTTAAAAGAAATAAGATATTTTACTTTGCTTCAAAAAGCCTGTTTGAAAAAACTACCTATAAAAACTACCTCTGAAAGAAATTGTATAATAAGAATGGAGTCAGATCCAAATGAATATGCATATATTAGAGTGTGAGGCAAACAACAGAGCCAAAAACCTGGCTATAGGTCCTATACTGTGAATCTATAATGGGTTCTATTAATGGGAGATTTAGCATCCATGGTTTCTTAACCAGCTAGACATAAAAGTTGCATGCAGGGTTCCTCCCCAAATTTCTTCCCTTCTATTTTTACCTCCTGTTTTGGAACATGCTATTGGCATGGATTGGAAATATACATTAGAGACCATGGATTCAAAATGATCAACTTCTGATGCAGAGACTGAACAGCGTGACATGCAAGGAAAACATCAGCAGTATCTTAGTAAATCAAGCACAATCTTTGCATAGAGAGTAATTTTTGTTTGATTCTTCTAAGTCACCAGGGTAAAACTGTTTATAAAAGTCATCCTTGAAAGTGATGGGTAGCTATAGGATTAAACAGGGAAATACGTATTTCTGTTGGAAAAGCAGCCGTCTTGTAAAGCTCAGCCCTTCCTCCAGGCTGCCCAATCAGGGCCTCGGGCCTGGAACCACTTCTTACAGGGAGATAGCAGTTTATACTGGGTGTTCTGCCTTGTTTGGTGATATCTCCCTGTTAACCGTTTAATGTATACTTCTTAGTTATGCTTATTACCCATGTGCGTCACAGGGCAACTGGCCAACCCCACTGCTGTATCTATTCCAGGCAGGGATGGAACAGCGTCTTTTGGCTGCATTATGAGAGGAATGTGTGCAACCCACCACCTAGTGTTAACTGTGGGATGTGACCCGCTGGCCAGGGAGGACTGAAGCCTGCTATCAAAGCTGATTTTACTCGGCTTCTCTCTTCTGAGTAAAGCTATTCCACTGCCAGGTCCTGTGTTTCTTGGTGACCTTGAAACCTGCAAACTATAGGTAGGTTGACATCCTAGTGCTGCTGCTCCTGGTGGCAGGCATTATTATATTCTTTGCTATCCTACATGCAGTGAGACTCCACCCCTGGAAGTGTGACAGGTGTCATTCCAACAATTCCAACTGCCCAAGATTGTGGAATGAATTACTGCACTGTATTCATCCCTTCAGCCATTTTTCATATAGGCTCTTTTTCCTACTATGATAGAAACAAACTATCTTCCTTTATTGTTTCATTTAATAGAGGTGGAATTTGAGTTTAAAAAAAAGCAAATAAGGTAAAAAAAATATATATATATACAGCAAATAAATAAAAATGCATAAAAGTTCAAACTAAAGTACAAAACCAAAAAAAACCAAGAATAAAAAAAAAAAAAGAGAGGCTATGTGATAAAGGGTAACAGGCTACATCCTTGGTAAAGCAACAAAACACAAAACCCATCAAGAAGCTAACAAGGTGCATGTTGAGCAACCAGTCCTAGAGTTTATTTTTGTACTTACAGTGTATCTACCTAATAATTAAGAGAAATGAGGCAGAGAGAAGCTAATTCATTTTCTATCCCCAAGCAGTCGTTGGTCAAAAGCTTCCAGGTCATGTGTAGAACATTAGTCCAAAATCTTCCTCTCTTTCCATTTACTCTCCTACTGAGCTATGAACTCAGTTCTACTAGTCTCCATTTAATCCCTAATTCCTGGGTCAGGAGGTTGAAAACGAGAAAGGAGAATAATAACCATTTCATCAGCATGTTTGTTACTTATCTAATGAAGCTAAGTGACTTTATATGTGTGCTCTCTGGCACTTTAATCAAAGTGTGGCTTGTTAGGACGATTTTAATAGCAGATGTGCAGTATGGGAATGACTATATAAAGATAATGAAAAAAGGACAATTTTAGCAAACATGCTAGACTCCCAAATCCAGTTGAAGGCTTTCCTTATTTCAAAGTAGTCACCTTGAGAAGTTGCATGTTTTTAATAAACTTGTTGCTACTGCTGAAAACATTTTGGTAATATCCCCTTTAAACCAGTGCTTTTTTGAATCAGTTTTTTTTGTTTGTTTGACCCTGCTGAGAATTTGCATTTCCACCTCTGATACACTGAATCAGAATCTGCACTTTAACAAGATCCCCAGGTGATTCTTATGTATACTTATGCATTTATACCTAAAAATTGTCTGGGGATCCATAAGAATCCCCTGAGGATCTTGTTAAAATGTATATTCTGATTCAGTATATCTAGGGGTGGAAATGCAGATTCTTAGCTGGGTGTTGAAATGAAAAGAATGTTTGAAGCCCCGCTAAGAATCTGCATAAGGTCGTTTATGAAAAGGACCATTATTTACTTTATTACTTACCTTATTAGAATTCTTATACTGTAGTAGACTCACCCTTTACCTCCATTCAGTTTTTCTGTAAAAGCCACTTACACCTAACAGCAGCTGGTAAATATATCACTATTTCCTAGGTATTATAGTAAAAGGAAACCCTAGTGGCATAGTGGTTAAGAGCTATGGCTGCTAACCAAAAGGTCGACAGTTTGAATCCACCAGGCACTCCTTGTAAATCCTATGGGGCAGTTCTACTCTGTCCTTTAAGGTTGCTGAGTCAGAATTGACTTGTTGGCAATGGTTTTTTTAATAGTATATGATTTTCAGATATAACAGAGGTAGGTATGGGGTTCAATGTAATCAACGAATGCATTGTTTTAATATTTTAAGATGGACATATTGCATGTAAGATATCTGGATTTTTGGCTTCTCTTGCAAATTAAAAAAATAAAAATAAAATATTGAGCAACACTGGGCAAAGTAATAGTGTTGCTAATAGTGGCTGCTGAACAGAGGATGACCCTTTTATCTTCACTTTAGTCTGGGCTTCCACGATATACCCATATACCATGATATCAGCATAACCTGACTCGCTATGGCAAACCAGTTAGATAAAGCCAAGCTGGTATTTTGAGTGGCCCAATACTCCCAATTAACCTAGTTTTTGGAGGATTATCTGTCTTTGCCCTGTTGAACTCTGGAGTGGCTTTATGGTTTAGTTTGGACAATAAAATATGGGTTGATGTGAAATATATCACTTTGGGAAGAAGTTTATAACTCAGCATGCATTTCTCCACGTCTGGACCTTTAGCTGCAAGACAGGCAATATTCCAGGCAGAGGTCGTGCCTTCAGCCTTGGTGTCAGAAAACAGACAATATAGACCATAATCACAGTCCAAAACAAACATGTAGCACGAGTAAAAAATAAATCTTTGTTGTTGTAAGCCATTGAGATTGGACGACCATTTTTTACCACTGTATGACCTAGCCTATCCTGACCGTCACATGCATTTAAATTACCTCTCTGGCCCCTGTAAGCAACTGAGTTCGTGACCCTTACTTTTCCTATATGAGGCATTGTTCTCTTCTAATTTTCAGAATGCAAAAACCTGAAACTCAGTGAGGTTAAATAACTTATTCACAGATAATGAGTCAGTCTCTACATTCAGGTCTGGCTGGCTTCAAATTCCATGCACTTCATTTCTTCCCTTTCCTATCCCATAACATGATTGGGGCTTTGAACCATACCATTATTTCTTTTTTGTTTTTTTAAATTATTATTGTACTTTAGATGAAGGTTTACAGAAGAAACTAGCTTCTCATTAAACAGTACACATATTGTTTCGTGACATTGGTTACCAACCCCATGACATGTCAACACTCTCTGTTCTTGAAGTTTGGTTCCCTATTACCAGCTTTCCTGAACCCTCCTGCCTTCTAGTTCTTGCTCCTGGGCTGGTGTGCTCTTTTAGTCTTGTTATGTTTTATGGGCCTGTCTAATCTTTGGCTGGAGGATGAACCTCAGGAGTTACTTCATTACTAAGCTAAAAGGTTGTCTAGGGGCCATATTCTCAGGGTTTCCCCAGTCTCTGTCAGGGCAGTAAGTCTGGTCTTTTTTTGTGAGTCAGAATTTGTTCTACATTTTTCTCCAGCTCTGCCCAGGGCTATCTACTGTGATCCTTGTCAGAGCAGTCAGTGGTGGTAGCTGGGTACCATCTAGTTGTGCTGAGCTCAGTCTGGTGGACGCTGTGGTAACTGTGGTGCATTAATCCTTTGGGCTGATCTTTCCCCTGTGTCTTTTGTTTTCTTCATTCTCCCTTGCTCCAGACATGGTGAGACCAATGGAGTATCTTAGATGGCTGCTTACAAGCTTTTAAGACCCAAGATGCTACTCACCAGTGTAGACCATTTTCTTCCTAAACTATGTTATGTCGATTGAGCTAGATGTTCCTCGAGTCCAAGGTCCCCACAGCCCTCAGCCCAGTAATTCGGTCCCTCAGGGAGTTTGGATGTCTGTGGAGCTTCCATGACCTTGCCTTGGACAAGTTGTGCTGGCTTCCCCAGTATCGTGTACTGTCTCAACCTTCACCAAAGTTACCACTTATCTACTGTCTATTTAGTGTTTTTCCATCCCCACCACTCCTCTCCCTTGTAACCATCAACGATTGTTTCTTTTTATATGTAAACCTTTTCATGAGTTTTTATAGTAGTGGTCTAATACAATATTTAGACCTTTTGTGATTCACTTTACTCAGGATAATGCCCTCTAGGTTCATCCATATTGTGAGATGCTTCGCAGTTTCATTGTTCTTTATCACTGTGTAGTACTCCATTGTGTGTATGTATGTACCATAGTTTGTTTATTCATTCATCTGTTGATGGGCATTTAGGTTGTTTCCATCCTTTTGCTATTGTGAACAATGCTGCAGTGAACGTGGGTGTGCATGTGTCTATTTGTGTGACAGCTCTTATTGCTCTAGGATATATTCCTAGGAGTGGGATTGCTGGATCATATGGTATTTCTATTTCTAGCTTTCTAAGGAAGCACCATATCGTTTTCCAAAATGGTTGTACCATTTTGCATTCCCACCAGTAGCGCATAAGAGTTCCAATCTCCCTGCTGCCTCTCCAACATTTATTTTCTTTTTCTTTGATTTGTGCCAGTAATGCCAGGGTGAGATGTTATCTCATTGTGGTTTTGATTTGCATTTCTCTAATGGCTAGTGATTACGTGCATTTCCTCGTGTGTTAGCCACTTGAATGTCTTCTTTGGTGAAGTGTATGCTCATTCCTTTGCCCATTTTTTAATTGGATTATGTGTCTTTTTGTTGTAGAGGTGTTGGATTTTCCTATAGATTTTAGAGATTAGACCTTTGTTGGATTTGTCATAGCCCAGATTTTTTTCCCAGTTTGTAGGTTCTCTTTTCACATTTTTGGTGAAGTCTTTTGATGAGCATAAGTATTTAACTTTTAGAAGATCACAGGTATCTAGCTTATCTGCTGGAGCTTGTGTGTTGTTAGTTATGGTTTGTACCCTGTTAATGCCGTGTATTAGTGCCTCTAGTGTTGATCCTATTTTTTCTTCTATAATCTTTATAGTTTTTGGTTTTATGTTTAGGTCTTTGATCCATTCTGAATTAGTTTTTGTGTATGGTGTGAGGTATGGGTCCTGTTTCATTTTCTTGCAGATGGACATCCAGTTTTGCCAGCACCATTTGTTAAAAAGACTGTCTTTTCCCCATTTAATGGACTTTGAGACTTTGTCAAAGATCAGGGGACCGAAGGTGGATGGATTTACATCTGGGTTCTCGGTTCTGTTCCATTGGTCAATGCATCTATCATTGTACCAGTACCAGGCTGTTCTGACTACCATAGCTGTATAGCAGGTTCTGAGGTCAGGTAGTACAAGTCCTCCTACTTTATTCTTCTTCTTCAATATTGCTTTATTTATCTGCTGCTTCTTCCCTTTCCACATAAAGTTAATGATTTGTTTTTCCATCTCTTTAAAGACTGTTGTTAGTTTTTGGACCAGGATTGCATTATATTTGTAGATTGCTTTGGGTAAAATTGTCATTTTCACAATTTTGAGTCTACCTCTCCATGAGCATAGTATGTTTTTCCATTTATGTAGATCTTTTTTGATTTCTTGCAGTAGTATTTTGTAGTTTTCTTTGTATAGGTCTTTTACATCCTTGGTTAGATTTATTCCTAAGTATTTTATTTTTTTAGGTGCATTTTTTTCCATTATTTCTGTTTTTCACAATACTCAAACAAATAAAATGGCTTTGAAATTTACTGGCTTCTGAAATATTCAATCGAAGATGACATCTTAAGCTGACATGGAAGTTACTAAAATAAAAAAAAATGCTTTTATAAACAAATTGTGTAAAATACACGTTCATACAATAATTCTATAGTTTTTAGGTTTATTTTATAAACAAATTCTATCTATACCAATTTAAAATAATTTTAAATCGTATTGTGGATACAATAACTCCTTTATTAATACTTAAAAAATCCAAACACATAGTAATAAATTTGGCTTTTTCCCCCCCAAAAATGGGAAATACATCTTGGTAAAAGAAAAATCAAATTTTTTATATACCAGTTGGTTGTTGAAATTTCTAGTTGTTTAAATAACACCAAAGAAATATAATTAACATTAACTGATTAGTACATAAAACAGTTTATAACAGTATGGTAAACAAGAAACTAAAACTAATGAGAAATCACCCTGTTTTATAAGCAATTTTCAAAAAGATTTCTATTACAGGACAGTTTATCCTCAATAGCTCTGAGCCATTAGAGCACTTCTATACAGATAAAGATAAAACAAACTGAAACAGTACTTACTGTAACAACAAATTAAAGGTTATCATAATGTATGTAACTTAAATACCCTCCCTCCCCCATTGATATAGTGGCTTCTTATTCCTTAAAACATAGAAACTCCGCCCTTCACTGTAGAAAGATGAAGTCCTCTCATCAAAAGGCACATTCTTATCTGTAAGACAAATAAATAAATAAATAAGTAAAGTGCCCCTCCTGGATCAAATTCAAACACATGTTTAAATATTCATAAAGATATGGAAGGAAAAATGACGACAAAATATTTAAGTAAACTATAATGAATGACACCAATAAAAAACATACAGTTACTTTGTCTATATTAATTACATCAGATAACACCTTCTGAATTATAATTCTAAAATTAAAGACTAACTATGTCATAGTTGAGAAGGCCCCTAGGTTTGCACTTGACTATTAACCTAAAGGTGGTAGGTTCGAACCCACTCAGTGGTACTAGAGAAAAAAAAAAAAAGACCTGGTAATCTGCTCTCATTAAGATTACAGCTAAGAAAACTCTGCACACATGAGGTTGCCATGAGTTGGAATTGACTTGACAGCACTAAAAACAACAATCTTTCATAAGATCAACAGAATGATCTTCCTAGTACATAATTCTGGTATCATTCCTTCACCCAAAAGCATTTGATAGTATATGGCCATTGTTACAAATTATAAGATCCAAAACCTTTTTACACACACACACACACACACACGGGAAACCCTGGTGGCATAGTGGTTAAGTGCTATGGCTGCTAATCAAGAGGTCAGCAGTTCAAATCTGCCAGGCGCTCCTCGGAAACTCTATGGGGCAGTTCTACTCTGTCAACGGCACTAGGTTTTCACAAGTTGGCCCCAACATACCTTTTCTGACAGATATCCACCCCCCACCACCACCACCACCACACAGCCTGTGTTCATTACAGGCTCACTACCACATGCACACACACTCCTACAGCTTGCTACCCTGGCTCATGCTTTCTAGTCTGCTTGAAATGTGACTTTCTCTCCTTTCTGAGGCTCTTATTTGCATATTCTTTAAAGTGCATCTGCAACTTAAATGTCATCTCCTCTGTGAAATCTTGAAATCTCCTAGGCTGTTATCCCTAATTTAGTTGCTCTTTCTCTGGAATCCTACAGTAGCTTGGAAAAAGATGTGGAGGGTCAGAGTGGCATGGGAACAATAGCCAAGAGTTCCTTCTGCCTGGAGAAGCGATACAGAAGTTGCAAAAGGTAGAAAGAGCCTTGAAGACAGAACCAAGAATGCACACACTGCAGTCGGTATGGATCAGTGAACAACAAGTGGCAGAGACAGAGGCTAAAGCCCCCAAACCAAGCAGGATGTGTAATACTTCAACTGTGGCTAGCAAAGATAAAAGGCTGAAAGTGGATCCTTTCCTATGAACAGGTCTGCATTTAACAGACCACATTTTTTATAATTCAACATCTCTGAAATTGGGATTCATCTTCCCATTGATGGCATCTTACAACAGCTGTCAGACAGATGGACAGTCCTACATAGTCGCCACTGCCTGTACATGCACAGGTGTGGTTACAGCTCTTTATACTGCTGTCACTTGAAATGAATTATATGCATTGCTGGTACTATAACAGAAGAGTTTAACTGATGTTTAAAATACCTTCAAAGAGATTATATTAAGAATCATCATTTAAGCAAAAATTATTCTATATGTAGAAAGGCATGAGAGAAAACAGTAGGCTATAATTGGGTATCAGTGAAACAAATGCTATAATACTGGATCAGTGGCATCAATTTTCTATTTTCTTGCCAATCAACAACCGTGTCTTTTAAGAAAGGAAGATACTCCAGGTAGATTAAACTCTAATTTCTGCTCTGGAGCCCTGGTGGTATAGTGGTTAAGCATTCGGCTGCTAACCAAAAGGTTGGCAGTTCTAATCCACCAGCTGCTCGTCGGAAATCCTACAGAACAGTTCTACTCTGTCCTGTAGGGTTGCTATGAGTCAAAATCAAGTCAACAGCCAGTGGGTTCAGTTTTTTGGTTTGAATTTCTGTTCTAAGAAACTATTACACACTAAGCAATGCAACTGAAGCCAGAAGACACAGGCAAATTCCTCAGAAGGAATAAAACTGTAAAAGCCATGAGAGGCTGGTATGCCCAATTCCTGCATTATTAAAAAATATCATTACATTATTTCATAATTAAATTGGTAGTGATTTTTTTCTTTCTTAGTGGTACATCTTAAAAATTAATAGTCTTAGATTAATGAGTAATGGTATAAGTCTCCACAGAACTTAGATCACCTGAAGTGAAGGGATGGAGACAAGACATGGAGAGAATCTTAATTAATGAGGCTTAAATCTTGAATTGATAAAGGTTAACAAGAAAATAAGTTAGCTGAAAACTGAAATTTAAGTTCTTCACCATCAAAATTTAAAATGTAGAAAATTTAAAAGTGCTATATCCTTGCTCAACCAAGTTCTGTGGCAGTGACATGTATGAATCAGTAAAGACAAATGTATACAAATGTCCTATAGTCTCACACTAAAATATAGGTTAAATGGTAAACACAACATTTAATGCCTTGATGGCTTCCGATGTATTTAAAATATAGTATGCAACATATGTGTGTGCTTTATTAAGTTTAATAAATACACTAAAAAATGACATTCATTAATTTAATCACTAAATACATATTGAGCTTTTATTATTGGCTAGGATTACTTCTCGATGCTGGTGGGGGATAATAGTGAAGGAAAAAAAATGGAAAACAAACAAACATAATTCCATGCTTTCTAATTACAGAACCACAAATGAAGCTTAGATATGACTAAAAGGGCAAAAAACTTTGGCCTAGAAGGGAAGCCTGAATGTCACCTTAGTTGATTATTTGCTGGCAGCTCTAAAGTCTTTTTTCTTAAAAATGGCTAAAACAAATAGTCTCTGAAAAGATGTACTAAGAAAAGCCACTCTCCTTGTGTTATTGATTCCTACTCCCTCTAAAAACAAACAAACAAACAACACAGGACATATTATTAGTATGCTCTCTACCTAAAACCAAACTAAAATCAAACCTGTTGCCAACTCGTAGTGACTCATAGTAGATTCTGACTCATAGCAACCCTATAGGACAGAGGAGAACTGCCCCCACAGGGTTTCCAAGGCTGTAATCTTTACAGAAGCAGATTGCCACATCTTTCTCCAGTGGAGTGGCTGGTGGATTTGAGCCACCGATTTTCCAGTTAGCAGCCAAAAGCTTAACCACTGTACCACCGGGTTTCCTATACCGTCGTTATGAGTCGGAATTGACTTGATGGCAATGGGTTTGGTTTTAATATGCTCGATATTTGATTCTAATTCCTACTGTCCTGAATACCTCTTACTTTTCTGCAAAACCACTACTAATGAACAATAATTCTTCATGATACAATCCTTCATTCAGTGACACCTAAACCCAAATGTTTCTCTCTTGCCAGCTGCCAAATTTAGTCTTTAAGAAATGTGTTAAATAGAGTGACGTGATATAAGCTGCCTTTCTTTTGCTAATAAAAATCTTTAGTTTTGTGGGTGGTGAAGGTGAAAGTCTGTTGGCAGGAAGAGGCTGGTTCTGAAAAATTTTGCTTTTCTGATAAAAGAGGCAGATATGGCTGGCATGAGTTCTTACCTCCCACCCTCTTATTGTCTGGACACGGGGGTGATAGCTGAAACTACAGCAGCCAAATGAACAGGAGAAGATAAGCAAGAAGGAAAGTTCAAGAAAATTGCACACATGTAGACCCTGTTATCAAAGAGACATTGAATCAATGCCAACCACTGCACATTCCTCACGATAAGAGAAAAATAAACCTTTGAGTCTTTATAATGTTAGATTTTCTTTCTTGTAGTAAAAAATCATCACAAGAAACAATCACCATGTTAAGTTCTGTAAGGCAAGGAATGTATATAATATTAATAAACTTCACGGAAACTTCAGTTTTAGCATTTTCTAAGCCTCTCTAATGCTTTGTCTCTACATATTATACAATGATACAAAAAAAGGGGGGGTGTTATTTTAAAGACAGTTTAAAAGCTAGCTCAGAAAAACTTAAAATATAAAAATGGCTATAAACCCAAAACAAGTTTGAACGGAAAAATTGAGTATTGTTATGGTTTGTGCGTTTAAATAAATTTGCAAATGGTAGACTATTGGAAGATTTGTTTCCAGGTTCTTCTAAAGAAGACACAATATCTTTGGAATTTAGAGAATGCATACTATCTGAAAGAGCTCAAAAAAACCCTTTGCCATCCATTCAATTTCAATCCATAACTCTGGAAAGGTTAATGATTTGATAATTTTGTTTAAGCTTTTCCCAATCATAAACATGAGGTCCCAGTCCCCGTGTTGTCCTGCAGCCCCAATCACGTAAAGCAACTACATGGTCAGTTATGCTCACTGCCTCCCATGTCCATCCGACCCACTATATACATAGACAGTCTTATGATCCAAGCAATCACTGCAGACTTAATTTTGAACCAACACAACTATTTGATTAAATCAATCAACTGCTGTATGATCAGAAACTTGTGATGCATTTGTCCTGCAAGAGTTTCATTTAATAAAATGTAAACCAGATCAATCACTTAAACTCTCTGTTGTCCAACACAAAAGCCATTAGCCATAAGTGGCAGCTTAAAATTTCAATTAGTTAAAATCAAATAAAATTTAAAAATTCAGTTCTTCAGTCTCACTAGCCACATTTTAAATGCTCAAGAGCCACATGTGGCAAGTGCCTATCAAATTAGACCGTGTAGCTCTAGGTTGTGTACCAAGACGAGAAAATAGCATCACAAAGCAGAACTTTATGTTAGCTGCATTGGTTAAAATAATATACAAATGATTCATGTTCTTAACCAATAAGCACATTGTGATGTCTAGCTACTAACAGAAAGGTATATTTTCTTCTAAGGTTCAATATCCAGAGAAAGTAAAACAAATAAAAGACCCAGCTGAATTCTCTCTTTTATTACCTGTTTAAGTAATGATTAACACTGCATACATAGTCCCCTTAAGTAGATAAATAAAATACGGGCTCTCTGACTAATGTCATGCCACTGGACATCATAAAACACAAAGTAATTTCTAAAATAAACATTAATACTTTGATACCTTCCTATATTCTGCTTACCTTAGCTAACTTTAGTGTTTATTCTAATAATATATTATGCCCAACACTGAAAGCAATGTTTTAGAAATTAGAGCTATTCTCAAAAAAATAACTGAATAAGATCTGCTTAATGAGGGCTTCTAGTTGAGCATGTATCTCAAATTTGCTTTCTGATTCTGATATGCTGATTAATAACCAGAAAATATCATGACACAATAACACTGAACACAAAATGTAATGAACATACACAGTACAATATTAAATTTAGTGAAGTGTAATAGAAATAGCCAAAAAGAGAATTTAGAGATTTTGAAATTACATACTCGGCAGAAATTATTAGAATAGCCTTGGAATGAGAGAAGTACTAGCTTTTAGAAACTGCTAACAAGATTGTCAAAATGTCCTCTAGCACATGTTAGTGTAACAATACTAATAACTTTATGTTCAGTAGAAATTAAACAAAACATGAAAAAGGTATTGTTCCCATTTGTTGGTTTGCACTGTAAAACATTTTCAACTTGCATTTTTGAGACAGATTTTGAGTATTTATCTCCAACATTTCTCTTGCAGAAAAATAAAGGTAATTTTAAGCATTAGTCAGCCTTTGATTCTTTATAAGCTTTTCTTTCAGAGAGAGCTGAAATATTCTACATAACAGAACCGAGATTTTTCACTTTTATAAGTCCTTTGTGGAAAATGACTCACTAACTAAACAAAAAAAAAAAATTATCTCTAATATACCAAATTAGGATATCACTAGCACATTCTAGAAAACTTATATTAACCAAGTTAAACTATTTTTTTCCACCTACAGGGAAGCCTGTGAGAACCTTGTTTTTCCAGGTCTCACAAGTTTTCTGTCTTTGACAGGGTATAGTCACCACTTTTCTATTGCTCATTTAATTGGAAAATATTTGAGTTTTCCTTCTCTGACAACTTCCCATCTTACACAGTGTCACGGATTGAATTGCGTCCCCCAAAAGTATGTGTCAAATTGGCTAGGCCGTGATTCCTAGTATTGTGTGGTTATCCTCCATTTTGTGATCTGATGTGATTATCCTTTGTGTTGTCAATCCTAGCCTCTATGCCTATGGTTATGATCCTATTTGGGAGTATCTATTTTTTTTATTATGTTAATGATGCAGGACATAATCTACAGGATTAGGTTGTATCTTGAGTCAAACTCTTTTGAGACATAAAAGAGAGAATCAAGCAGAGGAGAGAGACCTCATTATCACCAAGCAAGAAGAACCAGGAGTAGAGCATGTCCTTTGGACCTCGGGTCCCTGTGCTGAGAAGATCCTAGATCAGGGGAAGGCTGATGACATGGATCTTCTCCCAGAGCCAAAAAATGAAAGCCTTCCCCTGGAGCTGGCACCCTGAATTCAGATTTCTAGCCTCCTAAACTGTGAGAGAATAAACTTCTGTTTGTTAAAGCTATCCATTTGTGGTGTTTCTGTTTTAGCAGCACTAGGTAACTAAGACACACAGTTTCTAGGTTTCCTAGGTTTTACTGTACATACAAATTTTTCTCCATTTGATTGTATTAACCTTAGTGCTTTAAGTACTAGACACAGGGATTATGGTGGTTAACACCTGAATATCCACAACACTCCAAATGGTAATCCTAAACTAATTGTGGTAGTTTTATTTTCCTTCCCAGGATTTGGTTTAGGAGTGATCACACAACCAAGAAAAAGAAGAAAAAAACAAAAACAAAGAACAATAATCTCTTGGAGGACTTCTAGCGAAACTATTCTCATTCCTAAGAAAGAAAAAAGGAGAGCTAGTCCCCAAATTCTACTGAAAGTTACCTTTTTGGGTGTGATTACAGGAACTGCTGGCACCATCTTAGAAGCCTAAGAACAAAGCCAACATAGGAGATAGGCACGACCACGGAAATCACAGGGGAGCCAGAGCCCTGAGGTACATGCCCGGGGTCTGTCCTATCTGTGATAATAAATTTCCTCATTGGTAGTTTCATATGGTTCATTTTAATATAAAGAAACAGTGGAAATAATTATCACAAATCCTTTTAAACATTTTGGTGTGTTAAAAGTTGGGTTAAAAAAAAAAAAGAAAACCCTAAGAAAGAGCAAACTGCAAAAAGTTTTGTGCTATGATAAAGTTGTAAGCAAGGAAATTCATTTGCCTTCTCTGGAAATGACTTGCTTCCTGTCATTTTATGGATAGAATTTGGAATTAAAGAGGAACTAATTTTAGAAAATACTTAAACAATGAAGACAGCATTAATGAGAGATGATCCAACAAAAATAATTATTTGTGGTCCTAATGTAGACTAGTATGATTTTGCATTACAGTTGGAAATGTGTCATAATATTCCAGTTCCTCATTTTTTATTGTTGTTGTTTTTCTTTCTCATTTGAAAAACTCTTAAGTGATAGAAGGTGGTAGTATAGAAGTCAGGATGAACAGAATTTAGAATCATTCATTTTATAGGTATAAAAGCAAATAAATACTAGACAAATTGAATGAGATCGTAGCAGGAAAAGATGCCCAAGTTACTTAAACTCTGAACCTCAATTTTCCTATCTGTCTTGATGTTATGGCGTATGCAAAGAGCCTACCACAGTGCCTGATACATTCTGCACAACATGTATTTACTAACGAGTGGCCATTACAACCATTCCTATTACAGTTGTTACCCCACTCCATTCAGGCCAAAAAAAAAAAAGATTCCTTTCTATGAAAACCTGCAACATTTACTTAGAAATCCTCTCCTATCTAGGCTTTTAGTTATTTGCATAGTATATCCTCTACCAGGATATAAAACCAAGAAAATCCACTGCCGTTGAGTCGAATCCAACTCATAGTGACCCCAGTTTCCAAAGTTGTAAATCTCTGCTGAAACAGACTGCCACATCTCTCTCCCATGGAGCCACTGCTGGTCTTGAACCCCTAACCTTTTGGTCAGCAGTTGTTTGCTTTAACTACTGTCCAACCAGGGATCCTTTACTAGAATATAGGTACTTTGCTATTTTTTATACATTGTAAGAGTTAAATTTGGGTGAAGAAATATACAACAAGTGAGAATAGTGATCTAAGTAGAATTACTTTATTATTTTAAAAAATTAATATAGCTGAAATGTGACTAAAAAAAGTAATCTCAATACATTTGTATCAAGAGCAAAAATTGGACCAAGTCATTGGTTTAATTATAATATTTCAGTTTGGGAGGTTTGTAGAACTGAAATTATGTTCCCTTATCACTCAGAATCCAACTCAACAGTATAAAGTTACATATATACATTGTTTACTTAACAACAAAAAATTATTGGTTTATGTTTAACTGTCTTAATCATATTTAGGATGCTTACATAGAGTTTTGAACTGGTTAAATGTTGCTTTATTAGCAAAGGGCACATTTCAATTAAAGAGAACTTTTATCTTAAATGGATTTTCGTTACTATCTTTAATTAAGCAGATTAGTGTATCTTCCTTAAGTAGGTGTACTACTGAATTTTTTTTTCATTAAATTATTTTGGGTGTTGGGCAGTTGACAAAAATATTTTAGGATACTTCTATAAAACCTTCAGTATTTCTAAGAATTTTATCAGGAACAAATATCAGAGTCGAAAAAGGAATGATAAATCTCAAACTACAAGTTTTACATTTCCTAAGATTCTTTGATATTTGATATTCTGTCTTGAAAGAAGTACAGCCAGAATGCTCCTTTGAGGTAAGGATGGTGAGACTTCATCTCACATACATTGAACCTGTTATAGGAAGGGACCAGTCCCTGGAGAAGGACATCATGCTTAGTAGAGTAGAGGGTCAAAAAAAAAAAAGGAAGACACTCAACAAGATGGACTGACACAGTGGCTCCAAAAATGGGCTCAAGCATAACAACGATTTGTGAGGATGGCACAGGACCTGGCAGTGTTTCGTTCTGTTGTACAAAAGGTTGCTGTGAGTCAGAACCAGCTCAACAGCAACTACAACAATATTCTTTAAAAACCCAACCCCCGCTTTGCTGTTGAGTCAGTGCTGACTCATGGTGACCCTATAGGACAGAGCAGAACTGCTCCATAGGGTTTCCAACGCTGTAATCTTTATGGAAGCAGACTGTCACATCTTTCTTCCACAAAGTGGCTGGTACGTTCAAACTGTTAATCTTTAGGCTAGCAGACGAGCACTCTAACCACTATGCAACCAAGACTCCTTTTATTCTTTAAAAGTACTCTTTAGGAGGCGGAGCCAAGATGGCGGACTAGGCAGACGCTACCTCTGATCCCTCTTACACCAAAGACACGGAAAAACAAGTGAATTGATCACATACATAACAATCTACGAACCCTGAACAACAAACACAGATCTAGAGACGGAGAACGAACTAATACGGGGAAGCAGCGATTGTTTCCAGAGCCTGGAGCCAGCGTACCAGTCAGGTACGGCACAAGCACAGACAGCTGCTCCTCCCCCCTGAACTAACCCCGGGAGGGAGACCAGCCGGTTCCACAGGCGGCGTGGGACGCAGCCGGTAGGAGAAGTCCCCGGGAGGCAGTGACTGGTCTTGGAGCAGAAAGAGCAGCGTCCGAGCCGGGGAACCGTCCCGCAGGGATTTGGACTGGACGCAGGTACGGCATAAACACGGAGAGTTGCTCCACCTCCCTGAACTAACCCCGGGAAGGGGACCAGATGGGTCACGCGGGTGGCGTGGGACTCAGCCGGTAGGAGAAGTCCCCGGGAGGCAGCGACTGGTATTGGAGCGGGGAGAAGAGCGTCCCAGCCGGGACACTCGGTCACGGCACAAGCACGGGGACCTGCTCCACCCATCTGAACTAACCCCGGGAGAAGGCCCAACTGGTTCTCGGGGGCAGCACAGCCACGTGGCTGGAGGGATGAGAAGTCCCCGGGAGGCAGCGACTGATTTTGGAGTCGAGAGTGCACCGTCCCAGTAGGGGAGCATTGACGCTGGGCGTGGGGCTGGAAGCAGAGGATCTGACCGTGAGTCCAGCGGGCCAGACCCCCCGGAGGCAATCTCCACACAGCCAGCACACATAGGCGACGCGCCCGCGGGAATCTCAGATATAATAGTCATTCCAAGCAAGACAAGCAACTCTGGCTATATTCTGAGGTGTTACTCTCCTATCTCTCTGTTCCCTCCCCCACCCTCCCCAGGCGGCTTCATTAACATCTGAATAGCCTGAGCCAGAGGGAGAACTCTGATAGGGATCTGACTGCATTTTTTTTTAGCGGATTTTCTGGAAAAACTAGTTTCCCAGTGATGGCTCAGAGACAACAATCCATATCAAACCACTTAAAGAAGCAGACCATGACAGCTTCTCCAAGCCCCCAAACAAAAGAATCAAAATCTTTCCCAAATGAAGGTATAATCTTGGAATTATCAGATACAGAATATAAAAAACTAATTTACAGAATGCTTAATGATATCACAAATGAAATTAGGATAACTGCAGAAAAAGCCAAGGAACACACTGATAAAACTGTTGAAGAACTCAAAAAGATTATTCAAGAACATACTGGAAAAATTAATAAGTTGCAAGAATCCATAGAGAGACAACATGTAGAAATCCAAAAGATTAACAATAAAATTACAGAATTAGACAATGCAATAGGAAGTCAGAGGAGCAGACTCGAGCAATTAGAATGCAGACTGGGACATCTGGAGGACCAGGGAATCAACACCAACATAGCTGAAAAAAAATCAGATAAAAGAAATAAAAAAAATGAAGAAACCCTAAGAATTATGTGGGACTCTATCAAGAAGGATAACCTGCGGGTGATTGGAGTCCCAGAACAGGGACGGGGGACAGAAAACACAGAGAAAATAGTTGAAGAACTCCTGACAGAAAACTTCCCTGACATCATGAAAGACGAAAGGATATCTATCCAAGATGCTCATCGAACCCCATTTAAGATTGATACAAAAAGAAAAACACCAAGACACATTATCATCAAACTCACCAAAACCAAAGATAAACAGAAAATTTTAAAAGCAGCCAGGGAGAAAAGAAAGGTTTCCTTCAAGGGAGAATCAATAAGAATATGTTCTGACTACTCAGCAGAAACCATGCAGGCAAGAAGAGAATGGGACGACATATACAGAACACTGAAGGAGAAAAACTGCCAGCCAAGGATCATATATCCAGCAAAACTCTCTCTGAAATATGAAGGCGAAATTAAGATATTTACAGACAAACACAAGTTTAGAGAATTTGCAAAAACCAAACCAAAGCTAAAAGAAATACTAAAGGATATTGTTTGGTCAGAGAACCAATAATATCAGATATCAGCACAACACAAGGTCACAAAACAGAACGTCCTGATATCAACTCAAATAGGGAAATCACAAAAACAAACAAATTAAGATTAATTAAAAAAAAAAAAACACATAACAGGGAATCATGGAAGTCAATAGGTAAAAGATCACAATAATCAAAAAGAGGGACTAAATACAGGAGGCATTGAACTGCCATATGGAGAGTGATACAATGCGATATAGAACAATACAAGTTAGGTTTTTACTTAGAAAAATAGGGGTAAATAATAAGGTAACCACAAAAAGGTATAACAACTCTATAACTCAAGATAAAAACCAAGAAAAACGTAACGACTCAACTAACATAAAGTCAAGCACTATGAAAATGAGGATCTCACAATTTACTAAGAAAAACGCCTCAGCACAAAAAAGTATGTGGAAAAATGAAACTGTCAACAACACACATAAAAAGGCATCAAAATGACAGCACTAAAAGCTTATTTACCTATAATTACCCTGAATGTAAATGGACTAAATGCACCAATAAAGAGACAGAGAGTCACAGACTGGATAAAGAAACACGATCCATCTATATGCTGCCTACAAGAAACACACCTTAGACTTAGAGACACAAACAAACTAAAACTCAAAGGATGGAAAAAAGTATATCAAGCAAACAATAAGCAAAAAAGGAGTAGCAATATTAATTTCTGACAAAATAGACTTTAGACTTAAATCCACCACAAAGGATAAAGAAGGACACTATATAATGATAAAAGGGACAATAGATCAGGAAGACATAACCATATTAAATATTTATGCACCCAATGACAGGGCTGCAAGATACATAAATCAAATTTTAACAGAATTGAAAAGCGAGATAGATACCTCCACAATTATAGTAGGAGACTTCAACACACCACTGTCGGAGAAGGACAGGACATCCAGTAAGAAGCTCAACAGAGACACGGAAGATCTAATTACAACAATCAACCAACTTGACCTCATTGACTTATACAGAACTCTCCACCCAACTGCTGCAAAATATACTTTTTTTTCTAGCGCACATGGAACATTCTCTAGAATAGACCACATATTAGGTCATAAACCTTTGCAGAGTCCAAAACATCGAAATATTACAAAGCATCTTAGACCACAAGGCAATAAAACTAGAGATCAATAACAGAAAAACTAGGGAAAAGAAATCAAATACTTGGAAAATGAACAATGCTCTCCTGAAAAAAGACTGGGTGATAGAAGACATCAAGGAGGGAATAAGGAAATTCATAGAATGCAATGAGAATGAAAATACTTCCTATCAAAACCTCTGGGACACAGCAAAAGCAGTCCTCAGAGGCCAATTTATATCAATAAATGCACACATACAAAAAGAAGAAAGAGCCAAAATCAGAGAACTGTCCCTACAACTTGAACAAATAGAAACTGAGCAACAAAAGAATCCATCAGGCACCAGAAGAAAACAAATAATAAAAATTAGAGCTGAACTAAATGAATTAGAGAACAGAAAAACAATTGAAAGAATTAACAAAGCCAAAAGCTGGTTCTTTGAAAAAATTAACAAAATTGATAAACCATTGGCTAGACTGACAAAAGAAATACAGGAAAGGAAACAAATAACCCGAATAAGAAATGAGAAGGACCACATCACAACAGAACCAAATGAAATTAAAAGAATCATTTCAGATTATTATGAAAAATTGTACTCTAACAAATTTGCAAACCTAGAAGAAATGGATGAATTCCTGGAAAAACACTACCTACCTAAACTAACACATTCAGAAGTAGAACAACTAAATAGACCCATAACAAAAAAAGAGATTGAAACGGTAATCAAAAAACTCCCAACAAAAAAAAGCCCTGGCCCGGACAGCTTCACTGCAGAGTTCTACCAAACTTTCAGAGAAGAGTTAACACCACTACTACTAAAGGTATTCCAAAGCATAGAAAATGACGGAATACTACCCAACTCATTCTATGAAGCCACCATCTCCCTGATACCAAAACCAGGTAAAGACATTACAAAAAAAGAAAATTATAGACCTATATCCCTCATGAACATTGATGCAAAAATCCTCAACAAAATTCTAGCCAATAGAATCCAACAACACATCAAAAAAATAATTCACCCTGATCAAGTGGGATTTATAACAGGTATGCAAGGCTGGTTTAATATCAGAAAAACCATTAATGTAATCCATCACATAAATAAAACAAAAGACAAAAACCACATGATCTTATCAATAGATGCAGAAAAGGCATTTGACAAAGTCCAACACCCATTCATGATAAAAACTCTTACCAAAATAGGAATGGAAGGAAAATTCCTCAACATAATAAAGGGCATCTATGCAAAGCCAACAGCCAATATCACTCTAAATGGAGAGAACCTGAAAGCATTTCCCTTGAGAACGGGAACCAGACAAGGATGCCCTTTATCACCGCTCTTATTCAACGTCGTGTTGGAAGTCTTAGCCAGGGCAATTAGGCTAGACAAAGAAATAAAAGGTATCCGGATTGGCAAGGAAGAAGTAAAGTTATCACTATTTGCAGATGACATGATTATATACACAGAAAACCCTAAGGAATCCTCCAGAAAACTACTGAAACTAATAGAAGAATTTGGCAGAGTCTCAGGTTATAAAGTAAACATACAAAAATCACTTGGATTCCTCTACATCAACAAAAAGAACACCGAAGAGGAAATACCCAAATCAATACCATTCACAGTAGCCCCCAAGAAGATAAGATACTTAGGAATAAATCTTACCAAGGATGTAAAAGACCTATACAAAGAAAACTACAAAGCTCTACTACAAGAAATTCAAAAGGACATACTTAAGTGGAAAAACATACCCTGCTCATGGATAGGAAGACTTAACATAGTAAAAATGTCTCTTCTACCAAAAGCCATCTATACATTTAACGCACTTCCAATCCAAATTCCAATGTCATATTTTAAGGGGATAGAGAAACAAATCACCAATTTCATATGGAAGGGAAAGAAGCCCCGGATAAGCAAAGCATTACTGAAAAAGAAGAAGAAAGTGGGAGGCCTCACCTTACCTGATTTCAGAACCTACTATACAGCCACAGTAGTCAAAACAGCCTGGTATTGGTACACCAACAGACACATAGACCAATGGAACAGAATTGAGAACCCAGACATAGATCCATCCACGTATGAGCAGCTGATATTTGACAAAGGACCAGTGTCAATTAACTGGGGAAAAGATAGCCTTTTTAACAAATGGTGCTGGCATAACCTGATATCCATCTGCAAAAACATGAAACAGGACCCATACCTCACACCATGCACAAAAACTAACTCCAAGTGGATCAAAGACCTAAACATAAAGACTAAAACGATAAAGATCATGGAAGAAAAAATTGGGACAACCCTAGGAGCCCTAATACAAGGTATAAACAGAATACAAAACATTACCAAAAATGATGAAGAGAAACCAGATAACTGGGAGCTCCAAAAAATCAAACACCTATGCTCATCTAAAGACTTCACCAAAAGAGTAAAAAGACCACCTACAGATTGGGAAAGAATTTTCAGCTATGACATCTCCGACCAGCGCCTGATCTCTAAAATCTACATGATTCTGTCAAAACTCAACCACAAAAAGACAAACAACCCAATCAAGAAGTGGGCAAAGGATATGAACACACACTTCACTAAAGAAGATATTCAGGCAGCCAACAGATACATGAGAAAATGCTCTCGATCATTAGCCATTAGAGAAATGCAAATTAAAACTACGATGAGATTCCATCTCACACCAGCAAGGCTGGCATTAATCCAAAAAACACAAAATAATAAATGTTGGAGAGGCTGCGGAGAGATTGGAACTCTCATACACTGCTGGTGGGAATGTAAAATGGTACAACCACTTTGGAAATCTATCTGGCGTTATCTTAAACAGTTAGAAATAGAACTACCATACAACCCAGAAATCCCACTCCTAGGAATATACCCTAGAGATACAAGAGCCTTCATACAAACAGATATATGCACACCCATGTTTATTGCAGCTCTGTTTACAATAGCAAAAAGTTGGAAGCAACCAAGGTGTCCATCAACAGATGAATGGGTAAATAAATTGTGGTATATTCACACAATGGAATACTACACATCGATAAAGAACAGTGACGAATCTCTGAAACATTTCATAACATGGAGGAACCTGGAAGGCATTATGCTGAGCGAAATTAGTCAGAGGCAAAAGGACAAATATTGTATAAGACCACTATTATAAGATCTTGAGAAATAGTAAACCTGAGAAGAACACATACTTTTGTGGTTACGAGGGGGGGAGGGAGGGAGGGTGGGAGAGGGTTTTTTATTGATTAATCAGTAGATAAGAACTGCTTTAGGTGAAGGGAAAGACAACACTCAATACATGGAAGGTCAGCTCAATTGGACTGGACCAAAAGCAAAGAAGTTTCCGGGATAAAATGAATGCTTCAAAGGTCAGCGGAGCAAGCGTGGGGGTCTAGGGAACATGGTTTGTGGGGTCTTCTAAGTCAATTGGCAAAATAATTCTATTATGAAATCATTCTGCATCCCACTTTGAAATGTGGCGTCTGGGGTCTTAAATGCTAACAAGCGGCCATCTAAGATGCAGCAATTGGTCTCAACCCACCTGGAGCAAAGGAAAAGGAAGAACACCAAAGCCACACGACAACTAAGAGCCCAAGAGACAGAAAGGGCCACATGAACCAGAGACCTACATCATCCTGAGACCAGAAGAACTAGTTGGTGCCCGGCCACAATCGATGACTGCCCTGACAGGGAGCACAGCAGAGGACCCCTGAGGGAGCAGGAGATCAGTGGGATACAGACCCCAAATTCTCATAAAAAGACCAAACTTAATGGTCTGACTGAGACTAGAGGAATCCCGGCGGCCATGCTCCCCAGACCTTCTGTTGACACAGGACAGGAACCATCCCTGAAGACAACTCATGAGAAATGAAAGGGACTGGTCAGCGGGTGGGAGAGAGACGCTGATGAAGAGTGAGCTAATTATATCAGGTGGACACTTGAGATTGTGTTGGCAACTCTTGTCTGGAGGTGGGATGGGAGGATAGAGAGAGAGGGAAGCAGGCAAAATTGTCAAGAAAGGAGAGACTGAAAGGGCTGACTCAAGAGGGGGAGAGCAAGTGGGAGTAGGGAGTGAGATGTATGTAAACTTATATGGGACAGACTGATTGGATTTGTAAACGTTCACTTGAAGCTTAATAAAAGTTATCAAAAAAAAAAAAACAAATTTATTTTCTCACAGTTCTGGAGGCTAGGAGTATCAATTCAGAGTATCAGGAAGGCTATGTTTTCTCTGTCTACTCTAGGGGACTTGACGCACTTACTAATGAAGATCAGAGACCACAGCCTTCAGTATGGGTCACACCTCAACATAAAGAAAACAAGAATCCTCACAACTGGACCAATGAGCAAGATCATGATAAATGGAAAAAAGATTGAAGTTGTCAAGGATTTCATTTTACTTGGATCCACAATCAACAGTCATGGAAGCAGCTGTCAGGAAATCAAAAGATGCATTGCATTGGGTAAATCTGCTGCAAAGGACCTCTTTAAGGTGTTGAGGAGCAAAGATGTCACCTTGAAGACTAAGGTGTGCCTGACCCAAGCCATGGTATTTTCAATAGCATCATATGCATGGGAAAGCTGGACAATGAGTAAGGAAGACTGAAGAAGAATTGACGCCTTTGAATTGTGGTGTTGGCAAAGAATATTGAATATACCCTGGGCTGCCAAAAGAACGAACAAATCTGTCCTGGAAGAAGTACAATCAGAATGCTCCTTAGAAGCTACGATGTGTCTTACATATATTGGACATGTTGTCAGGAGTCAGTCCCTGCAGAAGGACATCGTGCTTATGCTTGGCGGAGTACAGGGTCAGCAGAAAAGAGGAAGACCCTCAATGAGATGGACTGACACAGTGGCTGCAACGAGCTCAAGCATAGCAACGATTATAAGGATGGCTCAGGACCGGGCAGTGTTTCGTTCTGTTGTGCATAGGGTCGCTATGATTCGGAACCGACTCGATGGCACCTAAGAACAACAACAACAATCTAGGAGAAGATGCTTCCTTGTCTATTCCAGCTCCTATTAGTCCCAGGTGTTTCTTGGCATTCTTTGGCTTTTAGATACATCTTCACATGACCATCTCCCTCTGTCTGCTTCTCTGTGTCTCTTCTCCTCTTTTGTAAAGACACCACTCAGATGGGATTATGACCCACACTACTCCTCTGTGATCCCCTGGTAGCTTGACTGAACATCTTCAAAACATTTTTCACACTCACAGGTACTGAGGGTTAAAACTTCAACATAAGCTTTTTGGGGCATACCGTTCAATCCATTGCAAATGTTACATGAGGTAATCCTTGCAAAGTGCTTAGCTCAGCTCCAGACAGAGAGAAAAACTTCAACAAATTAGTATCATCTCCCAAATTCTCATAAAAAGACCAAACTTAATGGTCTGACTGAGACTGGAGGAATCCCGGCGGCCATGCTCCCCAGACCTTCTGTTGACACAGGACAGGAACCATCCCTGAAGACAACTCATCAGAAATGAAAGGGACTGGTCAGCGGGTGGGAGAGAGATGCTGATGAAGAGTGAGCTAATTATATTAGGTGGACACTTGAGATTGTGTTGGCAACTCTTGTCTGGAGGGGGGATGGGAGGATAGAGAGAGAGGGAAGCAGGCAAAATTGTCAAGAAAGGAGAGACTGAAAGGGCTGACTCAAGAGGGGGAGAGCAAGTGGGAGTAGGGAGTGAGATGTATGTAAACTTATATGAGACAGACTGATTGGATTTGTAAACGTTCACTTGAAGCTTAATAAAAGTTATTAAAAAAAAAGAAAGAAAAAAAAAGTAGGCTTTAATCTGCTTTGGTTAACAAAACATGTGGCTAATATAATCAATATTGCAACATATAATACATGCAACCACAGTCACCAGAGGCACTCATGTAAAATGGTTGTAAAACCTACCCCCCATCCATTACAGGATATTTTAGTAATCCTAGCAACTGATGGTAGTTATTCACAAGAACAACAACAACTATCTCACATGCCACAATTCTCAATCTTTCTATTACTACTTTCAAAATGATTAATGAAGGTATTAGTGGTCTTGGTTTTAAGGGTCGATGAGATCCAAAGAGGAGCAATAAGCATTAGATTGGAAAAGACTAACATGCAGAAAGGTGAAAATTAAAAGAAAGCAATACAAGAAATACTGACAGGAAATACTGCTTCTCAATATTTATAATATGTCAAAGACAACTGAAGATACAGCTTTTATTAATAAGTATGATCTTCTGTGCAAACTTAATATTTTTTCAAGTACATAAGTAATGTATATCAAGTATATGCATATTTTAATTTTTTATCTGATCAAAGGGAAAAGTGGTTATGTAAACACTAGTCACATAATTTACCACTTTTCAAATACTTTTTGGAAGATTAGTGCATACAGATAATTGGAATCCCAGAATCATATAATCTAAGGGTTCTAATAAATTTTAGAGGACATCTTACAAAACTCTGTAGCCATATTTGACACATAATTGGTTAAATTCCAATATTTTCACTAGAATGTCAAGAACGTGAATGAGATTACTGTGTTACCTTATTTCAAAATATCAGGCACTTTTTCAAAATATTTTCTAAAAACCACTATGTTATGAATAAATTTCTTGAAAAATATAATTTATCGATATTGACACAAGGAGACACAGAAAATCTGAATAACCCTGTATTTAGTAAAGAAATTTAATTTATTAAGAAGAATTTTCCAGGCCTTGATTGTTCCACTGGTAAATTCTATCAAATATTCAAGGATAAAATAACACCAATGTTACACAAACTTTTTAAAAAATATAGAGGCAAACCAATCACTGGCCAATACAGTTTAAGAAACCTTCAAAATTCTAATATCAAAACCTGACAAAGATACCACAAATTATATATATATGTGTGTGTGTGTATGTATCTATATCTCAACATACATCATGAATATTGATGAAAAAGTCCTTAAGAAAACATGAGCAAACTAGCAAACAGAATCCAACAATATACAAAAAGGATATCGTGAAAAAGTGGGGTTTATCTCAGGAATGTAAGGTTGGTTTAACATTCAAAAATCAATAATAATTTACTATATTAAGAGACTATAGGAAAAAAAAGATCACTTCAGTACATGTAGAAATAGAATTTGACAAAATTCAACACCATTCATGACAAAAGTTCTTAGCAATCTAGGAATAGTTGAGAGCTTATTCATACTAATAAAGGGAGTCTACAAAAAACTGACAGTTAATATACTTAGTTGTGAAAGATAAAATAATTTTTCCTTGAAACTGAGAACAAGTCAGGGATGCCCACTTTCAGTACTTTTATTAAACATTGTTCAGAAGGTCATAGCCATTGCAATAAAGTAAAAAAAATAAGACATAAAGATAGGATGGGAAGGAGTAAAACTGTCCCTATTTGTTGATGACAGGGTTGTTTACTTAGAAAATCTCAGGAAATCCACAAAGATACAACAAATCCACAAAGAAATAACAAATGATTCAAGCAAGGTCACAGGATAAAAGACTAATATACAAGAAGCAAATATATTTTTATATATTAGCAATTATATTTTGTATATATTAGTAGTGAACTATTTATATATTAGTAGGAAAAACGATACTATAAAAACAAGCAAACAAAAAGAAACCCCAAACCATAAATCCAAAACTAAACTTACTGCCACAGACTCGATACAAATTCATAAAATCATAAATACCTTGGAAAAAAACAGGATTAAGAATATTGAAGAACTCTACAATGAAAATTGCTTAACATTGTTGACAGAAATTAAAGAAGACCAAAAGGAATGGCAAGATATACCAGTTACATAGATTTAAAGACTCGATATTGTTAAAATAGCAAATCTCCAATTGATCCATAGATTCAATGCAGACTTAATCAAAATCCCACCATGTTTTTTTTTTTTTGTAGAAATTGACAGACTTATTCTAAATTATATATATATATATATATATATATATGCAAAAGACCTAATACAGTAAAAGAAACTGCAAAAAGTAAACAAAGCTGAATGGCTTACGCTACCTGATAAAAGGACTATAAAGAGCTACGGCAATCAAAACAACTTGATGCATAATACATACATAAAGATAATATATAGATCAATGTAATGGAATAGAAAGTCCATAAAATAGATTGCGAGATACATGGTCAACTGATTTAACAAAGATGCCAAAGTAATTCAATGGGGAAAAGAAAATCTTTTCAACAAATGGTGCTGTGTCAACCAGACATCCACACAGAAAAAATTGACATAGACTTTTACATCACAGCAAACACAAACAATAACTCAAAGTGGATTACAGAGCTAAGTAAAAACCTAAAAGCATAAAATCTCCAGAAGAAAACACAAGAGAAAAATCTTTGCAACCTTGAGGCTGTATAAAAAGCACAAACAACAAAAGATACTGAAACATTAAAAAAAAAAAAAAAATGCAGAAGCTCCAAAAACAATACTGGATTTTTATCCTGATCAAACGGAGGAAAATGCAGAAAAGAATTTCTAATTCTCATGGAATTCAGACTTTCTGGAGCCATGGAGGTTGGATGAACCCCTGAAAACTACTGCCCTGAGATATCTTTAAAACTGAAACCACAAATATCACCTAACTCTTCTTATAAACAAACAATAGTTCAGATTAACTTGTAAAAAATGTCTGTCTTGAGCATTATGTTCTTTTAAGAAATGCCTACATGAGATCAAAGTGACAACAGCAACGCGAAATATTAGATAAAACTTAGGGGGAAGTGAGTTTACATTAATGCAGAAGAAACAACTCAGAAAAAGAAGGTAAAAATGCTTGCACAACTTTAAGAATGTAACCAATGTCACTGAACTGTAACGTGTAGAAACTGTTGGGCTGGTGTATGTTTATGTCTTGCTCCATATATTCTCAACGACAAAAAGATACTGGAATGTTAGACCTGCTCATGTAAGACCTGCTCATCTGGCCTTGGGAGGTTCAGTAGATGCCTTTCATACCACAACTGTGAGAAATAAATTTATAAGGGAAGTTCCAGCATTCTTGAGGAGCTCTGTGGTTGCTCTTCTCTACATGGGTCAGAATTAAGCGTGAAAACTGCTACCATTGAACTGGGATCCCAATATACAATGGGAATAATGTGATTCAGGGGTGGAAAGGGCAAAGTGGCGGCACTTCGTCATTAAAGACAAATGGTATCACTATTTACTTTGTTTCAAAAGCAAAATATCATGGGGATTATCTGCAGTGATTCTTCTCTCTCACTCATCATTGATAATTCAAAGCATTAAATTTCTGCTAAAAGCAAGGGGATTAAAAAAAATGAATGTTTCACAGTTCTCAAACAGCTCACATTCTAGCAATAGTCATACAAATAAGTAACTCTATTATAATACAAATTTCACAAAAAGTGATTTTATACTATGAGAATAAAGAGTGAGTGATATTTTTCTGAAGTTAAAATTAGCATAATGAAAAATCTTAGAGGAATGGTACTATTTGAATTAAACCACTCCAAAAAAAAGAGACAGCAAGAAGATAAGTGGTGGACAAGTCTTTCCAAGAATAGCGTAAGCCAATGGTGCAGTGGAAGAAAAGGTATTCCTTCTCTTACATGAGGCTGCATCCCACCACTTCATCATCTCCAAACCATTATACATTCTCTAGAAATGCTTTCACCCAAGGTCACCAATAAATAACACTGGATTATATACAGTGGAAGAGCCCTGGTGGTGTAATGGTTAAACACTTGGCTGCTAACAGGAAGGTCGACGGTTCAGACCCACCAACTGCTCTGCAGGAGAAAAGACTTGTGATCTGTTCCTGTAAAGATTAGAGCTTAGGAAACCCTATGGGGCAGTTCTATCCTGTCCTTCGGGGTCACTATGGACTTGGAATCAACTGGATGACGTACAACAACATATTCTGTGGACACTTTCAATCATTTTCTTTGGATCCTGGAGTGGAATTTGGAACTATTGATTATACTTTTCCTAAGCTTCAAGAACTACATATTCATCTGAATCTTATTCTTCCTTCTCTGGCAGCTTTCTCATTTCACTTTGTCTTCATTTTCCCCACTAGGGCTCTGATCTTATCCCTCTATAAACATTCTTTCTCCTGCTATCATTCATTCTTTTAGCTTCTATCCGTTTATATGACTATCCTGGGAAACTCTTTGTCAAACTCCTCCTTTAGGGCCTAAAAAAGCCCTATAATGTTTTCTCTGTGTAAGTATTGAATTTTTTTTAACCTTTATGGGCATAAACAAATAGCATTAACCATGATTATTATATGCTACTAAAGTGAATCACAGTAAGATCTATATGCATCTTTGCCACAAATAAATTCCAAATGCTGAATAAATCGATGGCACAATGCTTATTTAATCTCTCATACAAACATTAAGATGAGAGAGGGACCTGCCCATTGAATCAATCTTAAATGAAGTACGTAGTTTGGGCTGTATATCTCATCACTGAAAATAATTCCTAAGCTACAGACTGTAACAGAAATACAAACATATCTTTATCTCTTTGAAACTGTTCAAAAGTAGCAGAAATGAAATGCGTCCTTCTTGCCCAAGATGAAAGACAGAAATAGGGATCTATATCTGATTAAGCCAAAAAACCAAACCCAGTGCCGTCGAGTCAATTCTGACTCATAGCGACCCTACAGGACAGAGTGGAACTGCCCCATAGATTTTCCAAGGAGCGCCTGACAGATTCGAACTGCTGACCCTTTGGTTAGCAGCCATAGCACTTAACCACTACGCCACCAGGGTTTCCACATCTGATTAGACTTTGAAAAAAATCACAACAGAGGCCTAGAATCAGTGTGGTGTTATTTAAATAACATTTAATGTTGTTTGGAGAAAAAAATAAAATGACACACACACACAAAAAAAACCTATTTTACTAGTCTTTGTTTCTTGATACTACTATTTCTCATTTTAAAACAGCCCAAAGTAGGTCTGGCCTAGAGAAGAGTATTATCCCTGATTTTGGCAAGGTTGAAAGACAATAATGGTGAGTTCCAAATTTGTGTCTCTAGCCAAGACTCTTTGCTCTGTATTGCTGGCTACTGTATATATATGAGATGTTAACTACTTGAGGGTAGGCATTTTGTCCATTTTTGCTCACTACTGTATCCCCAGAACATGGGAGAGTGTTTGGGGCACATGGCAGGCAGTTAATTCTTGTTTTTAATGAAAGAATGAACTAATCCAACTTACTACATCCAATCTGTTTTCACTAGACAGAGTCTATAATGAACACATAGAGTGGTTTTGTTCATGTTTGAATATTCAGCCTATAATACTATTCTAACTGTATAACTGGCATTTCATGAACACATTTTTATGACATGAATGAATTACCAGCAACTGTAAAGTCCTTTATATACACGGGATTTAAGAATGCAATTTTCATTGAGTCTTTTTCTTTAGTTCCAAGATTTCCATACTCTTCATTACACCTGTGTTCTGCACTGTTTTCCTTCACCCAAGTAATCTCCCTCTATTTCAACATTTCTTCTCCCTTTGAATGGAGTCCTTATCCTGTTTGTATTGAAACTAATCCTATATCTATTTCATTTCACTTATCCAAACCTCTTAGGAAAGGTCCTAACATTCAGTTACAACAGATCTGAGTTTAGATATTATAGTTACGCTTTCAGACTTTTTACCATCGTCTCTACAACTCTGCCAGAAAGCACTGTTTACAAAAAGAATAACCAAAACTAAAAACGAGAATATCTTCAGAATACGAAAAGCAAACTGAGCTTATTAAATATTTCACACACAAACACTAAATATTTCACACATACATATACAGTTCTTACATATCACCAGTATACACTAGTCAAAAGGACACAAATCTTTAAGAAGATATACAATGAATACTTTTTTGGGGGATGGTATTGTATTTATGACTATTTTAGTAAAACAATGTGAATATATAAGCCACTGGCTAGTAACAGAAAGAACTTCATTAAACAGAGCTGATCTTTAGAATAAAATTTGTTAAGTAAAATTCTACTTTCTCCCTTCAAGTTACCTATCAAGGACTTACATCCTAATTCACTGAATTAAATGGCTGAACACTTACCTCCGAGGATGGTTAGCATCAAACAATGTGTTATCATCATCCTCATCATCTTGTTCTAAAGGTGTCAATTCCATGTTTTCTATGTTAGTGTCCAAAACTCCATATCTCCTTGTCTTTCGATTTCTTCTTCTCATCCTATTAAAACAATTTAAAACGTAAAAATACTTTAATACAGGCTAAATGATCTTTATTTTACATTTACTTGTAAATTAAAAAAAAAAAAAATTAGTCTGTTCCTCTACCTTTGACATAAGAGGAATCGAACATCAAAGTTGCATTTCAAGAATGCAATCCGTGTACTGTTCAGGATTATTTGTAATTCATAAAACAAAACCCCATTCCCTGTTTGTATGTCATCACTGTTTCTTCTGCCTGATACATTTTCTTCTCCGTGTCAACCTGATGGTGATGACAGATAATCCTTTAAGTCTTAGTTCAGGTAACACATCTTTACAGCAGCTTTCTATCCCTGCCCTATTCCCACCTCCTCCATGCCTTCTCACTGAGATGTAGGGTTAGGTACTCTCTGCCCCAGTGAGAAAAGCACTTAAATACATACGCAGGAAACCCTGGTGGCACAGTGGTTAAGTGCTACCCTAAAGGTCGGCAGTTCAAATCCGCCAGGCGCTCCTTGGAAACTCTATGGGGCAGTTCTACTCTGTCCTATAGGGTCGCTATGAGTCAGAATCGACTCGATGGCAACGGGTTTTTTATGGGTTATACATACGCAAACTCTACACCAGCGGTTCACAACTCTGGCTGCACATCGGCATCACCTGGAGTGGTTTGAAAAGTCCCATGCTCAGACTACACCCCCACACCAATAAAATTACAATCCCCAGGAACAGACACTAGGCATCAGCACTGTCTTGAAGTTTTACAAGTGATTCCAATATGCTAAAAACCACTCTCCTAGATCAGTGATTCTAAAAGTACACTTTCCTGGATCGGCGAAACCGGCATTGCCGAGGAATTTATTAGAAATGCAAGTCCTTGAGACCCACCCCAGACATAATAAGAAGCTTTGAAGGTGGGGCCCAGCAATTTGTTTTTAACAAAGTGGTTCTTGTGATTTTGATACATGCTAGAAGTTTGAGAACCACTGCCTTAGAGGAATGAAGTGTTTTTAAACGACTGAATTGTTGTCAGCTGTATATATGAAAAGGTTTCATGACTTAGAGCCTTACTGTTTCTCTCTCAAATAACTTGTTCTTTTCTCTCAAATCATTTATTTCAATTTTCTTTTATTTGCATTTATGTATATGTTTAGGGCCCTGGTGGCGCAATGGTTAAGAGACTGGTTGCCAAGCAAAAGGTCAGCAGTTTGAATTCACCAGCCTCTCCTTGGAAACCCTATGGGGCTGTTCTACTCTGTCCTACAGGGTCACTATGAGTTGGATCGACTCCCAGGGCAACGGGTATGTATATGTTTATTTGGGTGTTTCTTTGCCTGTCTCTCCCACTAAGTTCCGTGAGGGCAGCAGCCATGCCTGTATTGTTCACCACTGTATAACTACTTTCTAGAGCACTGTCTGACCAATTAACATGCTCATTAAATTTTTGTTGAGGGCCTGAAAGAAACCGCATTTTAGCTCAGTGATCCATAACCATGACCCTGCAATCAACGCCTAAGTCAGCTCCAATGCAACAGCCTCAACTTCACACACAGAAAAAGGTGGTGAAATTGGAGTTTAAAAGCAAAATAGAAGGTATTTTAGCAAGTAGTCAGAAATAAATTCCAGTTCACTTAAATTCTGATTCACTTTGACAGAATAAGTGTGATAGAAAATACTTGGACTACAGCACCAACTGTAAAAAGCAAAGCCTCTTTAATGACCAGTCTGGAAGACAGACTGCCTTATACTTACATATATTCTGCATTCAGTAAATACTTATCTTACTGTGTATCAAGCCCTGTGCTAGCTTCTAAGTGTAAAGTACTTCATCTCAGTGATCAAAATTTACAAATTGTTATTAACCCTGGATAAAAACCAAGAAAATTTCTACCAATCACTGGCTATTATCTATCTACATATCCAAAGGTGACGGAACAGGTAACAGGCTTAATTACAGTGTTTAAAGCTACAAATGTAACTGATAAAAGAGTCAATACTACAACTTCATCGAAAAAAGAGAATGGTAGATTGGCGGCAGTATAAAGTATAAGATAGAGTATGCTTTTATAATGAGGACATTTTAATGTTTAAATTGTTAAATTAAAAATTATACACACACACACACAAACACATGTACCCCATACCAGAGGGCTAAACTTTTTCTGTAAGGGATCGGAGGATAAATATTATAGGCTCTCTGGGCCACATATTGTCTCTATCCCATATTCTTCCACTTTAATAGCTCTTTTAAAATATTAAAAAAAATTCTTAGCTTATATCATACCAAAAAAAAAAAAAAACCACTGCTGCCGAGTCGGTTCCAGCTCAGCAACCCTAGAGGGCAGAGTAAAACCACCCCACAGGTTCCCAAGCAGCAGCTGGTGAATTCGAACTGCCAACCTTTTGGTTAGCTGCCAAGTTCTTTGCCACTGCACCACCAGGGCTCTCTTTGCTCACAGCCCTTACAAAAACAGGCCAGTGGATGGGATGTGGCCCATAGGCCACAGTTTGCCAACTCCTGATTTGGCCTTATGAAAGTAATCAACAGAAAAACTAAGATTAGAAATGGATAAAGGCATTACCTCTGAAAAGTGGGAATGGAAAGGCATATAGGGCACTTAGTTCATTGTAGGTCCTTTAGAACCACATGATTTAATAATATTTGCATGTATTACTTTGATTTGAAAAAGAAAATAAACCAAAGTGAGTAAAGACACTTGGCAAAAAAGGTTAAGGACATTGATTATAAAGTCCTCTTTTGCCTTCTCTTAGTCTATTGACCAATTTTCTAAACCATATGACTTTCCAAACACTGGCATTTGCAGTCTACAAAAAAAGAAATTAATGCCATGTGAAGTTATTTTTGGAGATAATCTAGACTCTCCCAGGTCATATATTACATATGAAAGTCAATACGTTTACTTCCTGGTCATTGCCAATAACAGGATATCTTGACAAGTATTAAAACAGGGAATGACACAAACACAGAACTTAAGGGCTTTTAAAATCTGTCTCAGCTGACACTCTTCTCCACTCCCAAGATCTCCATCACAATTTGAATGAAGTCCCAGTCTTTAAATCAGTGGCCAAACCAATCTGCCTAAAAACGCTATTTTCTCTTATCTGTTTAAGCCTTCTGACTGCATGGGTTTGGGCAATTTTATTATTTACTGTAGCTCACATTGTCCATCAGTTCAATCACGTACATGATTCCAAACATGAATCCAACTTCTTTAAAAACAAGAATGTATTTCCTATACGTATAGCACATTGCTAGACACCAAATGAACTACTGATACAGTTCAATTTAAACTAATTTATTATTTTAGTAGAAGTTACTACTTCGTACACCAGAACTCATTACCGCCGAGTATATTTAAACAAATTTATTATTTTAGTAGAAGTTACTACTTCATACACCAGAACTCATTACCGCTGAGTATATTTAAATGAATTTATTATTTTAGTAGAAGTTACTACTTCATACACCAGAACGCATTACCGCTGAGTCGATTCTAACTCATAGCAACCCTACAGGACACAGTAGAACTGCTCCAGAGGGTTTCCAAGGAGCAGCTGGTGCATTTGAACTGCTGACCTTTTCATTAGCAGCGATAGCGCTTAACCACTAAGCAACCAAGGCTCCAGGATTCACACAAGAATGAAGCAAATTAAAAAATTGTGTATTGTTAAGAAGATGGTCCCTATATAGCACAAATGACTTGACTGCTAACCTAAAGGTTTGGACCACCCAGCAGTACCACGAAAGAAAAGGCCTGGCAATCTGCTTCCATCAAGATTACAGCCAAGAAAGCCTTATGAAGCAGTGCTCCTCTGTAACCCATGGGATTGCCGAGTCAGAGCTGACTCCACGGCAACTAACAATAACAATAATCATTAAAGAGAACAAACTTGAAATGCTACTGCTCCAAAACTGTCTTTCCTCAGTATAGAGTGATGAGTCTATGGTTATGATAGCTAAACTGCATAAAAACGTCAAATATTAAAACACATATATTACCATATGTAGTGATTTCAGGCAAGGCCGAAAGCACTTACGAATCTTTAAAATTATTGTGCTAATCATTGCACAATGAACCGTCTACTTAAAATACAAACAATCATTAAGTGTAAAATACAATACACATAAAAATATATTGAAATTTTAAGTAAAAAGGCTACTTCTATCTTTTAATATGCTGTGCACATTATTTTTAAACAAGAGAAAAATTTATGTATTAACAGCCATGGTGCTTTTCTTATAAATAAATGTTTTCAATAAGCTAAATCACAACCCAAAATTGTCTATATGTATGTTAATTATACACATATAATTACATAGACATAACACACATGCATACTTTTCTACTAGACACATATATAGTAACTACATACTGCAATCAGAAAACAAACTTGTGTTGGCTCCTAATGAACATAAATATAAGGACAGTATATACCAACGGGTAGAAATGGAAGTATGGAAGCCTGAGAGGGTAAAAGGAGAAATCTATATGGTTTATTATTTTGAATTAAATTAAATTATCATATGGCAGGCACGAATAAATGACCCTGATCAGATCCCTTCTAGGTATTCAAATTTTATTATTATTCAAATAGCTGTCTTAATAAAGATATATATGCTTTATCCATTACACTCGGGTTGGTAAGAATACCTGTTTAGACACCATGTATACGCTACAGTATAAAAATAAAACTGAACTACTAAAGTAAGCTTGATAAAATTTTATGTAAAAATGTATGATGCCACATAAAATAAACACAACAGAATAAAAGTACATTTCATTTTACTACACTACGAAAGGAAGAAAACCTATCAGTGTAACTTACTGTACACAGTTTATTCATACCTCCTTTTCCTCATTTTCTCTTAACTGAACATTTATGGGTACGTATTAAGTATAGAATAATGTAAGTAATATTATTTCTTAATTCGTCCTATAGCGTGTTCAAAACTAGACTGGGGAATATATTATTTACTATAATGTGTGTGTGTGTCTTCACGCATGCATGCGTGTGCATATTGGCAGAAAAGGTTAACCCTCAACTACTAGTAGAAAAACTGGCAGTTTGAACCCTCCCAGAGACACCTTGGAAGATAGGCCTGGTGATCTGCTTGTGAAAGGTCATAGCCTTGGAAACTCTACAGAGCAGTTATACTGTACACACGTGGCCACCATAATAAATCAGAATTGACTTGATGGCATCTAACAACTATACACACACACACACTCTCTTCACTTATCAGCATAGTTAGGTTCCAAAGACCAGGTCATTATGTGAAAATCATGGTTATGCAAAATTGTAGGATGACCAAATCATGTCACAAAATGGAAGATGACTATACTATTACATAACTGTCAAATTATATCATTACATAACGACCAAACCACTGAGAATCATGGCCCAGGCAAGCTGACACATAACCTTAACCATCACAGCCTGCATTACTCTCACTACATACCTCAGCATTTGTTACAGCCAGAAATATGTTGTTAATGTGCAAAATAGTCAGAAAGTCGATTTTTTACTACTGTCATAAATGCAAAATATCAGATAATGAGATAGTCGATAAATGAGTAGCAGTGATTGTATATGTTATGTATATGTATGTATGTACGTATATATACATGCACACACACGCATATATTCTCCCCATGTGGTTTGACATGATAAAGAAGAGTAATCTTAATAAATAAATCTACAATTAATGGTATAGAATTTTGTTTTATTTTTAGCAAAAAAAATTGAATTATGGAACAAGATTGAATTTGAGACTAATTTTTTGCCACTGAAACATGAGCATAAAGATCAGTGAGCCACAATTTTAATTGATTTTCACCCAAAAATCCAACCCAATTGGATACATGACACATAGTAAAAGTTGTTTTGATCTCTCATCTTCATTCTACTTCTCCATAACCCAATCCCCATCAATTATTAGTTCAAGTCTTCTCAGAAGGAGACACCAGTAAGTGGTTAGAGTTTAAGAGGTGTTTTTAGGGGGAATGCCTGTGAGTAAAGAAGGAGGGAGAATGAGAAGACAAGTAGATCCCTCAGAGGATAATTTAATACAGGTCTGACAGTTTTGAAAGTAGAGAAAGGAAGGAAGATTAGGTAGAAGAACTGCAGGCTGCAGTGCAGTTCTAAGGAAGTCTTAACCAGGCCAATGAGATACCCACAAGCACTAGCTGCACGTTAGATAAGGCCCATGCCAGTCAGGATAGCCAGGCTCTGCTGCACTCAGTCATTTGCTGGGAATATGGCTAGGAATCACACATCTGACAATGGTGCCACAATGGACCCAAAGGTAAGGAACTACGTTTCCTGCAGCAGATTCTCTTGAAGGGAGATTTGATCAGTGTACCTCCACAGCTGCTACAATCATAAAGTCCTACTGATTGCACTACCCCAAAATCACTGAAATCCATTTGTTTTCTTCTAAGGTAAAACTAACTGAGGAAGGTCAAAGATTACATCTCAACATAAAGAAAACAAAAATCCTCACAGCTGGACCAATAAGCAGCATCATGGTAAATGGAGCAAAGACTGAAGTTGTCAAGGATTTCATTTTACTTGGATCCACAATCAATCCACCATGAAAGCAGCAATCAAGAAATCAAATCAGTTGCATTCGGCAAATCTGCTGCAAAAGACCTCTTTAAAGTGTTGAAGAGAAAGATGTTACTTTAAGGACTAAAGTGCACCTGACTTAAGCCATGGTATTTTTAATTGCCTCATATGCACATGAAAGCCGTACAAGGAATAAGGAAGACTGGAGAACTGATGCCTCTGAATTCTGCTGTTGGCGAAGAATAGTGAATATACCCTGGACTACCAGAAGAACAAACAAATCTGTTTTGGAAGAAGTACAGCCAGAATGTTCCTTAGAAGCAGTGATGGTGAAACTTTTTAAAACACTGATGTTGTTGTTATGTGCCTTTGAGTCGATTCCCACTCATGTTGTTGTTAGGTGCCATCAAGTCAGTTCCAACTCACAGCAACCCTATGTACAACACAACAAAACACTGCCAAGTCCTGCATCATCTTTACAATCGTTGCTATGCTTGAGCCCATTGTTGCATTGTTGTAGTCATTGCATCAATCCAACTTGTTGAGGGTCTTCTTTTTCTCTGATCCTCTACTTTACCAAGCATGATGTCCTTCTCCAGGGACTGAGCCTTCCTGATAACATGTCCAAAGTTCTTGAGACAAAGTCTCCAAATCTTTGCTTCAAAGGAGCATTCTGGCTGTACTTGTTCCAAGGCAGATTTGTTTGTTCTTCTGGTAGTCCGTGGTACATTCAATATTCTTTGCCAACACTGTAATTCAAAGCCATCGAGTCTTCTCTGGTATTCCTTATTCATTATCCAGCTTTCACATGCATATGAGGTGATTAAAAATTCCATGGCTTAACTCAGGCTCACCTTAGTCCTCAAAGTGACATCTTTGTTTTTCAATATTTTAAAGAGGTCTTTTGCAGTAGATTTGTCCAGCGCAATTGTTTGTTTGATTTCTTGACTGCTGATTTCCTAGGCGTTGATTGTGGATCCAGGTAAAATGAAATCCTTGACAACTTCAATCTTTTTTCCGTTTGTCATGATGTTGCTTACTAGTCCAGTTGTAAAAGTTTTTTGTTTTTTTTTTTGATATATTGAGGTGCAATCCATACTAGGGCTACAATCTTTGATCTTCATCAGGAAGTGATTCAAGTCCTCTGTTTCAGCAAGCAAGGCTGTGTCATCTGCATATTGCAGGTTGTTAACAGGTCTTCCTCCAATCCTGATGTGGCATTGTTCTTCATAGAATCCATCTCTTTGGATTATACGCTCATCACACAGATGGTGAAAGTATACAATCCTGCTGCACACCTTTCCTGATTTTAAACAATGCAGTATCCCATTATTCTGTAACTGTAACTGTCTCTTGGATTATGTACAGGTTCCTCAAAATACAACTGGGGAAGAGCTGTCTCCTCAGAGTAGAGTCAGCCTTAATGACCTGCATGGAATAAGACTTTCAAGACCTTCATCTGCTGATGTGGCACGACTCAAAATGAGAAGAAATAACTGCAAACATCCATTAATAATTGGAACATGGAATGTATAAAGTATGAATCTAGGAAAACTGTAAATTGTCAAAAGTGAAGTGGAATGTGTAAACATCACTATCCCAGGCATGAGTGAGCTAACATGGACTGGCATTGGGCATTCTGAATCAGATAATCATATGCTCTACTACTCTGGGAATGACAAACTGAAGAGGCATGGCATCTCGTTCACCGTCAAAAAGAATATTTCAACATCTATCCTGAAGTACAGCACTGTCAACGATAGGCTGACATCCGTCTTAGTCATCTAGTGCTGCTGTAACAGAAATACCACAAGGGATTGCTTTAACAAAGAGAAATCTATTTTCTCACAGTCTAGTAGGCTACAAGTCCAAATTCAGAGCATTCGCTCCAGAGGAAGTCTTTCTCTCTCTGTCGGCTCTAGAGAAAGGTCCTTGTCATCAATCTTCCCTTGGTCTGGGAACTTCTCAGTACAAGAACCTCTGGTCCAAAGGCTGTGCTCTGCTCCCAGCGCTCCTTTCTTGGTGGTATGAGGTTCCCGTGTTTCTCTGCTTAATTCTCTCTTTTATATCCCAAAAGAAATTGGCTCAAGACACAATGCAGTCTTGTAGATTGAGTCCTGCCTCATTGACATAACTGCCACCTACCCCCCTCATTAACAGTACAGAGGCAGGATTTATAGCACACAGGAAAATCACATCAGATGATAAAATGGTGGACACTCAAACAATACTGAGAGTCATGGTCTAGCCAAACTAATACACATATTTTTTAGGGGACACAATTCAGTCCATGACAATATCCATATGCCTACAAGGAAGACCAGTTAATATAACTATTACACAAATTTACACACCAACCACTAATGCTAAAGATGAAGAAATTGAAGAGTTTTACCAACATCTGCAGTCTGAAATTGATCAGACATGCAATCAAGATGCATTGATACTTATTGGTTATTGGAATGCAAAAGTTGGAAACAAAGGATCAATAGTTGGAAATATGGCCTCGGTGACAGAAACAATGCTGGAGATCGCATGATAGAATTTTGCAAGACCAATGACTTCTTCACAGTAAATATCTTTTTTCAACAACATAAATGGCGACTATACACGTGAATCTCGCCAGATGGAATACACAAGAATCAACTTGAATACATCTGTGGAAAGAGATGATGGAGAAGCTCAATATTATGAGTCAGAACAAGGCCACGATCAACTGTGGAACTGACCATCAATTGCTCACACGCAAGGTTAAGTTGAAGCTGAAGAAAATCAGAACAAGTCCACAAGAGCCAAAGTATGACCTCGAGTATACCCCACCTGAATTTAGAGATCATCTGAAGAACAGATTTGACATACTGAATGCTAATGGCAGAAGACCAGATGAGTTGTGGGATGACATCAAGAACATCACACATGAAGAAAGCAAAAAATCATTAAAAGGACAGAAAAGAAAGAAAAGACCAAAATAGACATCAGAAGATTCTTCAAGTATACTCTCTAAAAACCTGAAAACTGAAGTTTATCCTTCCAAAAGTAAAACTGGCTTTTTTTTTTTTTTTTGTCTTTTAACTTCTTAGCATTCTAGATGGAACCAACGCCAGAGATATCCCTGCTTTGCTACACAGGGTAAAATGAGTTAATTCTCCTCTTCTTTTATGTCTCAGAGTCATTATAATTTCATTTTAATGTAAAGCAATGGTGGTCTTAGGAGGTATTGAGACGCTTCAATGCACTATCTGATATAATCCTTACAACAGTCTTATAAGGTAAGTACACAGAAATGCAGGACCTGGAGAAAATTAAATTTGGATAAAGTTAGACAACAACACAAGTGATTTCATGAGTTTAGGGCCTGAATGGAGCCCTGGTGGCACAGTGGCTAAGAGCTTGGCTGCTAACCAAAACGTCAGCAGTTCAAATCTACCTGTTGCTCCCTGGAAACCCTATGGGACAGTTTTACTCTGTCCGACAGGGTAGCTATGAGTCAGAAGTGACCAGACGGCACCTAACAACAATAGAGCCTGAGTACTTAAACATTATGCAGTGAATGAATAATCAAAATAATTGCTCAGCGTCACAAAATTAGTTGTCAAAACAGTCTCCTGACACCCAATACAATGATCCCACATTGTATTAGATTGGATAGATTCTTTTGGTTAAACTGCATTTCCTCATTCACCCCTTTTTTCATGAAAAGTAATAACTTAGCAGCTGCTAACAAGTACATTTACGTTCTTCTGATTAGTCCATCTCTTAGTTTAGACCACTGTTAACAGAATCTGTTTTTTGTTTGTTTGTTTGTTGTTTACCCCAAAGACAACCCCTTTCTTCTGGTTTAACAGAATCATAATTTTGTTTACAGAGCAACTGAGTCCAGCCCCAAACAACCAAACCCAGTGCCAGTTGAGTCGATTCCAACTCATAGCGACCCTATAGAACAGAACAGAACTGCCCCATAGAGTCTCCAAGGAGTGCCTGGCAGATTCCAAGTGCTGACCCTTTGGTTAGCAGCCGTAGCACTTAACCACTACGCCACCAGGGTTTCCTGGGTCCAGCCCAAAAGGACATGTAATTACCACAATAACTGGTATAAACCCTAGGTCTCTGGGTGGTGCAAAGAGTTTGCACTCATCTGCTAACTGAAAGGTTGGTGGTTCAAATCCAACCAGAGGGGACACAGAGAAAGGTCTGGTGATCTGCTTCCATAAAGATTATGGCCAAAAACCCTGTGGGGCAGTTCTACTCTGTAACACATGGGGTCGCCATGGTTTGAAATTGACTCAGTGCCAACAGGTTCGGTTTTGGTTTCTGATATAACCAATCATAAGAATATAACTTCCTTTTGCCAGTCATGGTCTAGGGGTGAGTAAACGAAACAGTTCAGACAAATGAGATTAAAAGGGATAAAAGGAGATGTCTCTAGTAGTCTTTAGCCTTTTCTCCCTGGTTAAAAAAAAAAGAAGTATAGAAGTCTCTTTTTAGGCCCCCTTCCTCCTCCTCGTTTGAGACACTATTATGTGAAAAGATAACCTTTAGAGCCGAGGTAGCCATCTTATGGGTAGATAAGGACGGAAAAAGCCAGAATTCTTGATAATCTCACAAAGTCACTGAACCAAACTTGGGTTTGCTCATATTCAGTCTTCATGACAATTAAACAACAACCACAGCAAATGTCCTTATGTAAAGTCACTTTCAATTAGATATACTATCACTTGTAGCTGAAAACTTCCTAACTGATAAGGGCACTTAGCATATTTGTTTCTCTGAGTTAAAGTGTCAGTCTTCCATTATTCAGATGTGTGTTTCCTCCTGAACCTCTTCTTTTTAAAGCTCTTTTAATCAGGTGCTATTAGCAATCCCTCCAATCTATAACCACAGTGTCACAAAAGGTCTATCTTTTCATAGCTTCATTTGATCCTTGTTTTTTCAGCTTAGCTCAGTGGTCCCATCTCTACCTAGGTCATCATATCCTTTTTCATCATATTCTCTCCTCAGAGACTCAGCAGCCCAAATTCAAGTACACAATTTTTTTTCAAACTGGGCTTCCAGAACTTTAGGATCCCATGGAGTGTGGTCAACCACTCCAGTGCGGCTTTTATCTACTTTACCTACTGGGTTCCTACAACTAAAAAGGACAGAAATCTATATTAAAACAACATACAAAACGTGCTATTCATGGAATCTGTCATGTCCACAGAGCCCTCGTGGTGCAGTGGTTAAGAGCTTGACGCTAACCAAAAGGTTGGCAGTTCAAATCCACCAACCGTTCCTTGGAAACCCTGGGGCAGTTCTACTCTGCCCTGTAGGGTCACTATGAGTCGGAATCAACTAGACAGCAACAGCTTTGGGTTTTTTTGGGTCATGTCCACTGTCCCTAGACTTTCTAAGGAAACTTTAACTAAAAACTCCTCTGAATGGGCAGCAATGCTTAATCATTTTCTTCCATATAAAATTTTCTTCTTTGAGCCACAATTGATATGATCTGGGAGGGGGCACCTTTTCTAAGCCAGGGCTGCCAATTTCTAGGCTGGACTGTGACCTATAATATGGCCTACGTTACAAAGATAAACTGATCAGACTATCTGCTTTAGGAAGTTAATATGGGAGAAAACATACACGTGCAGATAAAAACATAAGGCAGTTTGAAGACCAGAACTGCCCCATAGGGTTCCCAAGGTTGTAGTCTTTACAGGAACAGACTACCACATCTTTCTCTTGTGGAGTGGCTGGTGGGTTTGAACCACAGACATTACTAAAACCAAAAAACCAAACCCATTGCCATCAAGTCGATTCCGATTCATAGCGATCCTACAGTGACCCTATAGGACAGAGTAGAACTGCCCCATAGGGTTTCCAAGGAGCGGCTGGTGGGTTCAAACTGCCAACCTTTTGGTTGGCAACCACAGCTCTTAAGCAGTGCGCCAGCAGGGTGCTCACCAAACCTGGAAAAACTCACTCACTCACTTTGCAGCCCCCATTTAGATTGGCTTATAACTAGTTCTGGTCAATGAAACATGAATAGAAGCAGCTTGTGTCACTTCTAAAGGAGCCCTGGTGGCTCAGTAGTTAAGTGCTCAGCTGCAAACTGAAGGGTTGCTGGTTCAAACCCACCAGCTGCTCTGTGGGAGAAAGATGTGGCAGTCTGCTTACATAAAGATTATAGCCTGGGAAACCCTATGGGTAGTTCTCTCCTGTCCTATAGGGTCACTATGAGCCAGAATCAACTCAAAGGCAAGGGGTTTGGTGACATTTCTAGGCTGGCTGAGGCAGGCAAAAGCCCCTGTTCATTCTTTAGTCTGTTTATGTCACTAAGCTCTGACAACTGTGGAGACCTTATGCTGAACTGGCAAAACCACAGATTAAAGCAGGCTAAATCACTGAGTTACCACATGGACGAAAACTGTCCTGGAGAGCAGCCCTGGCCTGCAAATTCTCTTAAGGCAGAAATAAATTTCTTTTGGAATAAGCTACTGATATTGTAGGTTACCTCAGCATAGTCTATATTGTCCTGATTGAAATACTTGGCCTCATATCAATTCTCAGATCTGTAAAATCACCCATTTACCTCAGAGATGAGGATAAAATAATATTTGTTATGTTTATTACAGAACATTATAAAAACTTATAAGTTTATATAATTTTAAAGTATTTCTAATATGCTTAGTGAATGGGAAAATAGTCCTTTTAAACAAAAACTGTAGTGGTAAAACAAGGTTATGATTATGTAAAATATATAACATGCTGCTAGGCAAATTAACTTTCTATGGACTTTGGTAATTACAAAAAGATAACTAAAACTGTCATCTTAATTGAGGCAATGGGGGCTGGCATAGGAAACTACATACACACATATATGTGTATAAACTAGTACAGAAAAGTAGAGACAGTTTTATCTCTGAGTATTTCATTTGCCATATCATTTAGATGACTGATGAATACATAAAATTATCATGCAAGCTAAAGTCAAACCAAAGTATATTTTATCACTTTTATTTTAAAAAATACACATAACACAGTGTGACTACATAAAAAGAGTAACACCAAGATCTCCAAGAACATTCAATATCTTCATGTCATTATAAGAATAGTCAAACTTATATTTCTTATTATAAAAAGAAAAGAACATTAAAGAAAATACCATTACATTAAAATGCTCTCAAAAAGAACTGAGGAAAACCTAAATGATTTTGTTAAAAAATCACTTTAATTACCGTAAGATTCCAAATTTATTATTGAATCATTTTTCATTACGTTTTATATCACACTGAACAACGCACCTTATCAATATATCTTTCAACTCAATATTAACCTTTTACCATATTTCTCATATTTGAGAAAAGATAGAGTATAAATAATTTTAAAACAGAGATTTGACAGTTTCTGCACCAAAAATAAAATTAACGGCAAATTTAGAAGAGTAATGCTAAAATGGGCACTGGATATTATGATAAAAGAACTCAAGAATTTTGACGAGTAGGAGAAAAAGAAGTGATGTTTAAGAGAGTTATGGGTAAGGCATTAGGACCAAACTAATCAGAACACACGCTAGCTGTAACTGGCCAGTTATACTGGTTAAGTGTACGGTTACACACCATCTGAGTATTAGTACTAGAGTTTCAAAAGTCACATTTCTTTGATTGTTTCATTTTCAAAAACAGCTCTGGTATAACTAATGAGAAGCATCTCAATCCATTTTCTCCCTTTTTGTCCCAAACCCAATCTCTATTAAATATAGAGAAATGTATCTTATGGGTGCACTCTATTAAAACTATCTTAAGGATTGTGGTTATCTTAGATAAACACTGATGACTAACTTGCATATCATCTTGGGTAAATATTTCCAAATAATTTATGTATTTTTAAATTTAATTAAAAAATATGAATTTAAACAATCCAAACTGTCTTTTCTGCAAAGCCACAGATTGTAAGCTCCACAGCACATCTATTATGCAAATATTTGAAATGAGTTTAAACAAGTTAATTATTATAGGATTCATGTTGACACCTCTCTCTCAAAGTTACATCATAATTTTCATTTCCATGCTTTGTTTTTGTTTTTAAACACATTCTTCCTTATTTTCTTAAATTATTTATTTCAGGAAGCAATTCGACATCTACTGTTTTCCAAGTACAGCCTATGGAGCAAACAGGATAGAAAAGAAGGCAGACAAGTGAACCAACTATTGCAGTTCAGTGGAATAATGTCATAATACAGGTAATCACACAGTGGTCTGGGACTGTAGACGTTTCATTTTCATCTTGAAAGACAACTAGGAGTTAGCCAAAAGAAGAATGAAAGGATGTATGCAATTCCTTTCCTTGAAAAAGATACTTCCAGAAAGATACGGCACATTTGAGGCTGGAGCCCAAGGTGTACATGAAAAATAATGAGGGGGAAAGAAAAGGTCACAAACACAAATGCGTCTTGATTAAGGAGGACCTTAAATGCTAAGCTAAAAAATATGAACCGTATCCTATAAAAAGCCATGGAGCAGTGCTGTCCAATAGAACTGTTTGGGACTATTATGCTGTCCAATATGTGATATATATGGCTATTGAACTCTTCAAATGTGGGTAGCATGTCTAAGGAACAAATATTTTTAATTTTAATTAAGTTTAAATGTAAACAGTCGTATGTGGCTAGTGGCTACCATGTTGGACAGCACAGCCATAAAGGCTTATAAGCACAAACACAGCATGATCAGATTTACATTATGGAAGGTACACTGTCTTAGTTATCTAGTGCTGCTATAACAGAAATACCACAAGTGGATGGTTTTAATGAAGAGAAATATATTTCTTCACAGTAAAGCAGGCTAAAAATCCAAGTTCAAGGTGTAAGCTCCAGAGAAAGGCTTTCTCTCTCTGTGGGCCTTCTCATCAATCTTCCCCCAGACTAGGAGCTTCTCTGCACAGGAACCCCAGGTCCAAAGGCCACACTCTGCTTCTGGCACTGCTTTCTTGGTGGTATGAGGTCACTCTGTCTCTCTGCTCACTTCTGTTTTATGTCTCAAGAGATTGCCTAAAGACACAATCCAATCTTGTAGGCTGAGTCCTGCTTCACTAACACAACTGCTGCCCATCCTCCCTCATTAACATCCTAGAGGCAGAATTTACAACATATAGGAAAATCACACAATACCAGGAAATCATGGCCCAGGCCAACTGATATACACATTTCTGGGGCGGGGGCGGGGGGGAATAATTCAATCCATGACATACAGTCTGTGTTCAGTGTGGAAAAAAGACTGAAAGAGGCACATTCTGGGAAAGGAGAAATTAGTTCGAATGGTACCCTTTTAGCCAAGTGGTAAAGTCCTAAACTAATGTGATGTCAATAGTGCTCACGAAGAACAATTGATTCAAGAGATATCTAGAAATTAAAACTGGACAATTGAATGTGGATGGTAAGTAAAAGGGAAGGGCCTGGCAAGTTTCTAGTTTAAGAAACTATATGTATGGTGATGCCATTCACCTTATGGAGAACTATGCAGAAGCATATATTTGGGGATAAAAATGCTGATTGCAATTTTGAACATTATGAGTTTGAATCACCTTTGGGTCATTAAGTTAATCTGTCCAGTAAGCTTTGAGTGGCTATATACCTCTGAAACTCAGAAGCCAATTAGCAGCTTAGAGGTGGTAGTTAAAGCAATGAATTTTAGATGACATCACCCACAGAACGTGAACAGTCAAAACACAAGGATTAAGGAAAGGGCCCATAAAACAAGGAAATTTAGGGGACAAAAGTCTTTCCCTTCCATAAGCATTTAATGAATACCTTCCATACTCTGGGGGCCGGACTGAGCCTTTAAAGACCAAAGATGAATAAGATACAAGGCCTGCCTTCCAGCAGTTAAGAGCTGTAGAGGAGTCTTAAGAGTAAGGAGAAAATCAAAGGAGAAACCAAAGTAAGAAATCATGTACAGATTGTTATAGGAAAGACAGAGAAGGAAAGACAGAGAAGTGTCCATGACATTAAAAATGATGTGGTCATTTAATTATCCTTTACAAAAGTAGTTTCAGAGCGAATAAAATGTGTGGGCACAAGACATTTTGATGCAGGATATCTCTTCTTCCTGCTCACACTACTTCTACCACATGAGCTTTATTTATTCCATCTTTCTGTCTTCATGTGTTCTCAATGATCTTCCTTTCCTACACCTTCAATATTCCCTTCTTTACTGGCTCTTCTCCTACTACTGGCATTTATACACCCTCAAATATTCCATTGTGAAACGGACATCCTTTCTAGCCACCATTCAATACATGTCCCTGTCTGCAGGGTCAAGATTGTTAAAAATAACAAAAAAAATATCCAAGGAGAAAGTCAGTTGAAAGTAGATTTAGTTCCAGGGCAAGTTCTTAAATGACTGACCTGAACAGAGATAAGGATTTCAGTCTTTCATAGAAATATAACCATTTTTGCTATATTAACTGACTTTTCAAATGGTCTTGCTATAGGAACGTGATTCAAGGGCAGCCTCTTCCCACTAGCTTGATTTCTTGACCCATATTGCTCAAAATTCAATTTATTACCATACAAAGCAACAGCATTCCTACACTAGATGTTAAGATCCTTGAGGAGAAACTGGACGTCTTAGTTATCTTTGATAGCCTAATACTGAGAATGTCTTTGAAATCCCAATACTGTGAACTGATTTGAGTGGGTTTAAAATTGGCCCATGTAACTTTCCTGAGTACTTCATTACACAGTCCACATTCAGCACCATTCCTACAAGAGCTCCTCCAATATGTAAATGGTTTGCCTTTGGGGTAGCCACGCAGCGCCCAAGCCTGACAGAAATCAGCACAAGTAGTCTCATACATTTACTCCACACAGATACCAATTTCTATGTGTCCCATGACATGAAAAAGGCTAGAAAGCATCCCCAACAAATTATCAGTTCTTTACTTTTACCTCCCAGAACCTCCCACATAATACAAAAACCCCAATGCCACCGAGTTTATTCCAGCTCATAGCTACCCTAGAGACAGAGCAGAATTGCCCCATAGGGTTTTTGAGGAGTGCCTGGTATATTGGTTAGCAGCCCAGCTCTTAACCACTGAGTCACCAGGGTGTCCCATATTTAATACGTGTATATTTAAATACTGAAAATCCTATTATCACGTGTGAGAAGACAAAATAAAAAGACAGCTTTGGAAGCTCTTCCAGAAGCCTAAATAATGTCTATATTATGGGAGAAAAAGGAGGTGAACAGTAGTAAAGATCAGAAAAAATAAAAGAAGAAAACTAATAATCACTATCACCACTAAAATGAGTAGTTTACTGTGTGCCAGGAACTGTGCTGAACACTTTGAGCGGATCCTTAAAACAATCCTTTCAGGAAGACACTATAATTTTCCCTATTTTTACAGAACCTGAGTTGACCTTAGAAATGTCATGTAACTGATCGAAAAGTACACAGCTAGTGGTGTGCAGCAGGGATTAAAACTCATGCAAATCTGACTTCCCTGTCAGGCTACACAAAATGGCATAAGGATAGCATAACAGAGCAGAAGTTAATGAAGGAGACTATCTCAGGAAAGAAATGATCATTAATAACATATGCGGTAGAACTTGTCACAGTGAAGACTCAAAAAGAACCCACTGGATTTGGTCATTCGGAGGTGATCAATGGTCTTATGAATTGCTGGTCTTTCAGGAAAGTTCAAAGTTCCTCTGCCTTCCATTTAGCTCTACCTATAAGGAGAGGAGATCAATGATCTTAACTGATCAAACTGCAGGGTGCTTTTTGAGCTAGTCCTAGGGAATAGAGCTTTAAACTTCTGAGTGAAAAAATATCTAGCAACATAAATAATGCATCTTCCTCCCCAGAGCCTAGAACAAAGATGGAGCAGAGAGGTGAACATCTGTTGATTTTGGTGACTGGGAACCATTTTCTTCTAGCACCCCATATTCCTTTATTGGAAACCCTGGTGGTACAGTGGTTAAGCGCTCTGGCTGCTACCCAAAATCCACCAGGCGCTCCTTGGAAACTCTATAGGGCAGTTCTACTCTGTCCTATAGGGATGCTATGAGTCAGAATTGACTCAATGGCAATGGGTTATTCTTTTATTGGTATTATCACTCCCATAATAAATAGTCTGATGGCATAATAATTAGGATTGTTACCAACCCTGACCAATAAAGAGAGGCCAATTTGTTCCTCCTTCCCTGGAATCTGATTCATGAGGTAACAGACTAAAAACTACAGCATACTCATAAAATGAAATGTCCCTGCAAAGAGAACTCTGATATTTTGACTTCTTGTCTCCTAAGTTGCCTTGGTTCCTGCCTGTTCCCCAAGCCTAATTCTCCAGATTCTCCTCCCTTTTTAGAGATGCCCAGTGTAAAAACCGTGTGGGGCAGGGTCATCATCTGACCTTTTCAGATAACTTCACAAGAATCAAGATCATCAGCCAATGGCTGATTCCTATGAGGTGGAGGTCAAACATACCTCTAGCCTCCAGCATTTTTACCAATTCTGACACCAGCCGCCCCTCCTACAGCTTTCTCTACTTCTCTGCTGGGTTCAATAATTTGTTGCAATGGCCACACAGAACTCACAGACAATACTCACGATTATGGGGTTTATTAGGGAAGTAAGAGGATCAGGAATGATTCAGGATATAGCTCTTCAATCAAGACAGCTTCTTCTCAGCCATGCCTTATGGGCAGGCCTCTCTCTGGCCCTCGGTCTCTCAGCCTCTCAGCCCCTGGGCCCATGTCCTGCTTGGGCAAGTGTTACAAAGCTCTTTAGCTCCACCAATAAGTGCCCAGAGGTACCCCAATTCACAGTAAGCCTCAGCCCAAGGGCGCTCTCTTTCGCTCCATGGGTCAGGGAGCCTATCTCTACCAAGTGCCTAGAGCCACCCCACTCTACCAGCAAGCCTCCTGCCCGAAGGTGCTCAGCTCTCTCGCTCCAGCACACTGACACTAGCCGCCTCACTCCATGGGACAGCCCACCACACTGTCTTGCACCAGTGTCCCGGTTCAGCTGCTGCTGCTTCTCTGCCATGGCTTCTTAGTGTCTTATGCTGTCTCCAATGCTACAGCTCTTTCTGTCTTCTGTGTCTAGGAGGTTCTCAGTGCAGGGACCCTGGGTCCAAAGGACACACTACTCTCCTGGCTCTTCTTTCTTGGTAGTAGTGAGATTCCCCCTCTGCTGTGGAATTGGCTCTCTTTTAAGTCTAGCTGATGACAAAACTAACCAAATCCCTTGTTAGAGTTCCATAAATCTTATTTGCATGGCCCCATCCCCATAAAGGTGCCATGCAGCTTATTTGCATTATTAGTAAGCTGTCCAATTCCCATCGTAGGCCACAAGTACCTTATTTACATAGTCCCACCCAATCATTTGGTAGGAGTTACAGGACCATGGCTAGAAAGGCCATATAAAAGCTATCCATGGACTATGTGTTAGTACTGGTTTTAATATTTAGGTAATGGCACATATTCATTGTTGTGTACAAATCAGAAGCTGGAAGTAAAGCACATTTTTCAAAATGCAAAAAAAGAGGAATCCATCATACTGCATCCAGATTTTTCAAGTAAATTCCTTTAGATTGAGATGTTTCATGTGTTTAACCAAAAGTATTGATACAAACAGTAATCTACTCCTCAATATTAGAAGGAAGCATGAATGTAATGGTGTATAGGAAGAGAAAGATAAGAGAGGTTATTACTGTTGAAAAGCCTAATAAAATAATAACTACTATTTTCCCTACCTGAACATTTTCTCAGCTTAATCAAACATACTTCATTTATTCATTCATTTACTAAATGTCTGGGTACAGGCACTGTGCTCAGAGATTAAAAAAAATTAAGTAAAATACTCTTTTCATGAGTTTTTATGAGTCTTCTCCAGTAGATTCACTTCACATTGGTTACTACTGTGACTGCCATGCCACTTAACATTTTAGCACTTAACCATACAGCCAATTTAACACTTTAAAATATATTTATAAAAACATTTTAGAAAAGTAATTTTCCTCTCTGCAAAGAATAACAATTCCTTGAGAACTGGTACTTGCTAAATACATTACCAAGCTTCTGGGTCTCTCTCTATACAGAAAGCATTCAATATATACTGCCACTGAACCAGGCATATTAGTCTTGTCAGGAAAACTCCCCTTTCTATGGATACAAAAACAACTAGAAGGAAAGGTGCATAAAGGCAGGGAATTTTCCAGCTTGTTCATTGTTACTCTTCATCACAGGGCCTGGTAATGGCACACAGGTGCTCAATAATATTTACTGAATAAAGGGCAGTGAATAAAAATAAATAAATAAATGGCTTAAATAGTCAAAGCATTCTCTTTTGGGATAAGTTAAGAGATTTCTATTGATGTCTTAAGATTTTACAAGTAGTGCTAAATCATATGTCTTCTGGGAGAAAAAGAAAATAAATTCCTTCACTGAAATAATTTTCAGTAACCAGATGGAAGAGATACCATTACCAATCTCATATTCATAATTCATTAACGACTTGCTCCAGGAGGAGATGAAGCAAAAATACGTATGATCGGATTAACAAAAGCTGCTTTGAAATATCACCACTCCCTGATGATGTCTAACAAATTAATAAAATCTTTAGAGGAGGGGAGGGAGGTGAGGGGTTGAGATAGGATTTTTAATTATTTCAGCCTGACACAGATATGATCCATAAATACTAAGGCTGACTCATTTTTCAAAATAGTAAAATTTGGGTGTTTTAACATTCAACAAAAATCATTTGTTTTAAACAGGCAGTGTGGAAAATAGCCACTTCCATTCTTTTCCACAAATAAACTAGCCATCTCCATATGCAACGTCACTTTAAATTGGTTATTCTAAGTAATCACAGGCGGTAACACGGTGGTTACACATGTTGAGCCAGTTGAGACAGAGCTGGGTTTCTCTGCAGTTCTGCCAGGAGCTGTATACGCGCCCTTGGACAATTTCCTCATCTGTACAACAAAAATAATAGTATGTACTTCAAAGGTTGTTCTAAGAATTAAGTGGGCAAATGCATGTAAAGCATTTGCCATTGTATTTAAGACATCAGTAAGCAATTAATAAATGTTAGCTAATGTGATGGTGGGAGTCCCTCGATGTGATGGTGGGAGTCCCTTGATGGCATAAATAGTTAAGCATTCAGCTGCTAATGAAAAGGCTGGTGGTTAGAATCCATCTAGAAGTGCCTCAGAAGAAAGGCCTGGCAATCTAATTCTGAAAAATCAGCCATTGAAAACCCTATGGAGCACAGTTAGATTCTGGACACACAGGGTTGCCATGACTAAAAGCCAACACTGGGCCAGCTAATAACAAGGTGATGGTAAGTAAAATGTCAAAATTAGTGTTCTGGTTACAAAGTAGGTTTCTTTTCAAGAAATCTAATTTTGTGTCTTAGCTTATAGGCTTACTAACCATTAAAACTAATTAGATATTTATTGTATATTTACTATATTTTAAGTATTAATATGACTCAAACTTTAATACATTTTCATAGCATCCTGGACATCTTTTATTATCTATATGATTATTTCATTAGTGGCGCTCTGCTTTTTTAGTTTATATGTGCCACAGAGGCAGAAATGTCTATTTTGCTCAAAACTGTATGCCCAGTGCCCAGCTCTCGACAGCTCAATAAATACTGACAGGCTGAATGAAGGCTGTCAAACTAAATTTCATGCTTATCCTCACCATATAAGATAGCTTTCTACCCTCATTTCACAGGAAAAGATCTGAATCTGCGAGGTTAAGTGACTTACTAAAGATTGCTATTGTTTCTGTGTGCCGTTGAGAAGATTCTGACTCATAGTGCCCCTACAGGACAGGGTAGAACTTCCCCATAGAGTTTCCAAGGCTGTAATCTCTATGGAAGCAGAGTGCCAGGTCTTCCTCCCGTGGAGTGGCTGGTGGGTTTGAATGGCCGACCTTTTGATTAGCAGCTGAGTGCTTAACCACTGTGCCACCAGGGCTCCTTTGCTAAAGATTTCAGAGGGAAAAAGTGGGAGGACTGGAACCTGAGCCTTGCTCTCCTTCCAACACACCACACTGAATACTAGATTAAAAAGTGGCAGTGTCATCAGCACAAAAAAGAACTAAATTCCTGCATTTAAGGTGAGGACCATTCTTCACAAAGTTATACCAGAAACTGAGTTTATATAATGAACATAAAAAATCCAAACCTGTAGCCATAGAGTCGATTCCAACTCAGAGCAACCCTTTAGGACAGCAAAGAACTGCTCCATAGGGTTTCCAAAGGGTGCCTAGTGGATCTGAACTGCTGACCTTTTGGTTAGTAGCCACAGCTGTTAACCACTGAGCAACCAGGGCTCCATAATGAACATACCAACAATAAATCAAACCCGCTGCCATCAAGTCGATTTTGACTCAGAGCAACCTTATATGACAGAGTCAAACTACCCCACAGGGTTTCCAAGGCGCAGCTGGTGGATTCCAATTGTCAGCGGTAGCTCTTAACCACTGCACCACCACAATCCTATAGAGTAACTTTTTTTTTCCCCTGGTTTGTAGATTTTACTGTAGGAAGAATGTCCTACAGAAAGTAAGGAAATCTAAGTCTTCATGGAGATCTTCATACTTCTTTGTTCTATCAGGAAATTGCAATTACCCTTAAATTTCCAAATACTCACTGCCTATCTACACAGCAATTTAAAGAATTAACTATTTATTCATTAAGCAACTACTTATTCAGTGTCTACCACATGCTGTACATAATGCTCAGCACTGGGGATGCAATAGCGAACATGATAAGCAGCCTCAATAATTAATTTTAAGGAGTTTGCTATGTTCCTACTGTGTTCCTTGCACTTAAACTTTTCAGTTCTTACAGAGAGATTCTGATTGATCTTTGAAATACTTCCAGACTCTGAAGTGGAAGTTACTTCTAGCCACATATTTGTTATCACTGAATTAGGTTACAACAAAACAATTTGGAATTCTCATGGAATTCAATGCAATAAAATTTTACAAGTAAAATATTCTGTCACCTCCTATTAGTTAAGGAAATTAAGATTTTGGCTCATTTGTCCTCATTGGCAAAAGTTACTAATACTGGTGTGCTATCATACATACTTTGGAAGTAGGGGTTAAAATGAGCATTAACTAAAATCCTAACCTGGAAGTAAAAGTATCAGTTTTGAACATTGCCCAGACACTGTTAGCATCAATGAAGCTTTTGATGTTGGGTAGCCAACTAATTTTAGGACTTGGACTGCATGAATGAGCTAGATGCTGTTTAAAGAATGCAGCCTTTTTTAGCCATAGTTCAGACTTTGGCTGTTAACACCCACGTTACTGTGTCATCCAACAGAATCTGACTGAAAAGACAATCCCCTTCCAAGCATAACAGCAATGACAACAGAATATCAAAGGCAATAATCATTTGTGTCATTTATATACAAGATTAGAAATGAAGTAGAAGCAAAAAAAAATGTAAAGGATATTCCAAAAACTTATCATAAGGCCATGATTCCCAAAGTGTAAGAAACATAATACTCAGGACAAGCTGGATGTCTGTAGGAACCATTGAGAAAAATAATTACCATTTTAATTTTCTTTTAATCTTTTTTTAATATCAAGAGAAAGTCTCAGTTTGGCGTTAATATGTCTTCAAGGCCTCCTGAATATTTCCTGGACTTGCTGACCTAAAGACCCAATTGTATCTAGTTCAAATAATATTGTTTACACCAGTGGTTCTTGAACTTTTCAGTCTTGGGATTAGTCTACATTCTTAAACATTGAGACCACTGGTTATGCAAAAATTCTCAACAAAATTCTAGCCAACAGAATTCAACATCATATCAAAAATATAATATACCACAACCAAGTGAGATTCTTATCAGGTACACAAGGATGGTTCGATATTAGAAAATCAATGTAATCCACCACATAAATAAGAGAATCACATGATCACCTCAATCAACGCAGAAAGGCATTTGACAAAGCCCAACACCCATTCCTGGTAAAAAGTCTCAATAAAATAGGTATAGAAGGGAAATTCCTCAACATAATAAAGGACATCTATACAAAACCAAAAGCCAACATCATTCTTAATGGAGAGAGACTGCAAACATTCCCTTCGAGAACAGAAATAAGACAAGGATGTCCTTTATCACCATTCCTACTTAAAACTGCGCTGGAAGTCCTAGATAAAGCAATAATGCAAGAAAAAGAAATAAAGGGCATCCAAATTGGTAAGGAAGAAGTAACTGTCCCTATTTGGGGATGATGTGATACTATACATAAAGAACCCAAAAGACTCCATGAGAAAGCTAATGGAACTAATAGATTCAGAAGAGTAGCAGGATACAAGATAAACATGCAAAAATCAGTTGGATTCCTATACACCAGTAAAGAGAACTACGAAAACAAAATCAGGAAAACAATAGCATTTACGTTGTTGTTATTAAGTGGTGTCAAGTCGGTTCCGACTCACAGCAACCCTTTAGGACACAGTAGAACTGCCCATAGGGTTTACAAGGAGCAGCTGGTAGATTTGAACTACTGACCTTTTGGTTAGCAGCCGAGCTCTTAACACTATGCCACCAGGGCTCCCTAAAAAAATTAATTAATTAATTAATTAAAAAACCTAAGGATTAAGTCTAACCAGAGATGTGAAAGATCTAGACAAAGAAAACTACAAAATAAATACTACAAGAAATGAAAAGAAGACCTACATAAATGGAAAAACATACCATGCATAGGTAGACTCAACATTGTGAAAATTGCAATCTACAAATACAACGGAATCCCAATAGCATTCTTTAACAAGATGGAAAAACTAATCATTAACTTCATATGGAAAGGAAAGAGGCCCCGGATAAGTAAAGCACTGTTGAAGAAGAAGAATAAAGTAGGAGGACTCGCACTAACTGACCTCAGAATCTACTATACAGCTATAGTACTCAAAACAGCCTGGTGCAAGTACAGACACTTTGGCCAATGGAAAAGAATCGAGAACATGGATGTGAATCCATCTACCTATGGTCGTCTCATCTTCGACAAAGGCTCAAAGCCATTAAATGAGGAAAAGACAGTCTTTTTAACAAATGGTACTGGCAAAACACTATGTTTATCTGTAAAAAAAAAAAAAGAAACAGGACTCATACCTCACACCATACACAAAAACTAACTGAAAATGGATGAAAGACCAAATACAAAACCAAAAACTACAAAGATCACAGAAGAAAAAACAGGGTCAATGCTAGAGGCCCTAATACACAGCATAAACAGGATACCAACCATAGCTAACAATATACAAACATCAAAAGATAAGCTAGATAACTGGGATCTTCTAAAAATCACACTTAGGTTCATCGAAAGACTTCACAAAAAGAGTAAAAAGAGAATCTACAGACTGGGGAAAAAAATTGGCTATGACAAATCCCACAAAGGTCTAATCTCTAAAATCTATAGGAAAGTTCAATACCTCTACAACAAAAAGACAAATAATCCAATTTAAAAATGCACAAAGGATATGAACAGACACTTCACCAAAGAAGACATTCAGGCCGCTAATGGACACATGAGGAAATGTTTGTAATCACTAGTCATTAGAGAAATGCAAATCAAAACTATAATGACATATCATTTTACCCCCAAATTACTGGCATGAATCAAAAAAAAAAAAAAACAGAAAATAACAAATGCTAGAGAGGCTGACGAGAGTTTAGAACTCTTATGCACTGCTGAAAGAAATGCAAAATGGTACAAGCATTTTGGAAAACGATATGGTGCATTCTTAAAAAGCTAGAAACAGAAATACCATACGATCCAGCAATCCCACTCCTAGGAATATATCCTAGAGAAATAAGAGTTGTCAGATGAATAGACATATGCATACCCATGTTCACTGCAGCACTACTCACAATTACAAAAAGATGGAAACAACTTAAGTGGTCATCAGCAGATGAATGCATAAACAAACTATGGTACATACACACAATGGAATAGTAAGCAACAATAACAAACAATGATGAATCGATGAAACATCTCACAAAGTGGATTAATCTAGTGGGCATTATGCTGACCGAAATAGTCAATTACAAAAAGACCAATATTGTATAAAAACCACTATTATAAAAACTGATGACACAATACTGGGGAAGCCAGCACAACTTGACCAAAGCAAAGTCATGGAAGTTTCATGGACACATCCAAACTCCCTGAGGGACCAAACTGCTGGGCTGAGGGCTGGGGACCATTGCCTTGGGGAACATCTAGCTCAACTGGCATAACACAGTTTATAAAGAAAATGTTCTATATCCTACTTTGGTGAGTAATGTCTAGGGTTCTTAAAAGCTTGTAAGCAGCCATCTAAGATACTCCACTGGTTCCACTCCATCTGGAGCAAGGAAGAACGAAGAAAACCAAAGACACAAGGGAAAGATTAGTCCAAAGGCCTAATGGACCACAGCTACCACAGCCTCCATCAGACTGAGTCCAGCACAACTAGATAGTGCCCAGCTATCACTACTGACTGCTCTGACAGGGATCACAAAAGAGGAACAGAGCTGGAGAAAAATGCAGAACAAAACTATAACTCACAAAAAATGACCAGACTTACTGGTCTGACAGAGACTGGAGAAATCCCAAGAGTATGGCCCCTGGACACCCTTTTAACTCAGTACTTAAGTCACTCTTGCGATTCACCTTTCAGCTAAAGATTTGACAGGCTCACCAGCCCAGGGGCAAGGGCAAGAAGGCAGGAGGGGACAGGAAAGCTGGTCTGGGAACAGAGGTCAAGAAGGAAAGAGTGCTGACATGTCTTGGGGGTGGCAACTAATGTCACAAAACAACATGAGTATTAATTGTTTAATGAGAAACTAATTTGCTCTGTAAACCTTCATCTAACGTATGAGAAAAAAAGAGGGAATAAAAAATTGAGGGCCCTAAAGGCCTTTTTTAATGTAGATTATATACACATCAATATTATACGTATCAACCAAACCTGAGAAAATTTAAAAATACTTATCAGTTGATTTAAAATAACAATAATAAATCCGTTACATGTTAATTAACTCAGCTTTATAACTTGTTAGGTGCCATCAAGTCAATTTCGACTCATAGCAACCCCATGTAAAAGAGCTGAACTACCTCACAGGGTTTCCTAGGCTATGAGCATTAAGGGAGCAGACTGCCAAGTCTTTCTCCCACGGAGGGCTTCGAACTGCCAACTTTTCAGCTAGCAGCCCAGCACTGAATCACCAACTATAACCTCTAAAAGGAAAAAAAATACTGAGAAGAGTGGCATTTTATACATTTTGGCATATCCCTATAATGCCTGGGTTAATAGAAAATAGCTGGGTTCTCATATTTGCTTCTTCACTCGCTCTTTTGCAACCTGCTGTCTGGTTGAAGGATATGAGGCAAATCCAGCTGCTCGTAGATATAAACTTTGAGAAAATGGAGGAGAATTTTAACAGTCTTTTCAGATACTGGTACTTATTCTTGTTTTGATACTACACAAAAACTCCACAAAAGGTAGTTTCTTAAAGGTTAGTTGTAATGTGGAATCTGAAATGATACCAATGAACTTTCTGTACTCCATTACAAACTTGTGAGAGAATGTATTATTTTGAAAATAGTTTTCACCTTGCAGATCTCCTGAAGGAGTCTCAGGAACCTCCTTCCCTCAGGGTTCCCTGGGCCACACATTGAGAACCACTGGCTTATGCTGTGCTTTTCAAATCAGCTATTTAAGCCAAGTGATGTTGGTTTTCCACTTATAATAACAATAAATGACTTTTTTAAAAGGAAACTTTTAGTTAAAATAAATAATTTTAAAATATATTAAATAATAGTACAGAGGGTATAGGTAAACCTAAATACCAAACCTCTACCGCTGAGTTTTGATTCATAGTGATACTATAGAACAGAGCAGAACTGCCCTATATGGTTTCCAAGGAGTGGGTGTTGGATTTGAAATGCCAACCTTTTAGTTAACAGCCTGAGCTCTTAACCACTGTGCCACCAGGGCTCCAGATGATAGGTGGTTATAAGAAAAAAAAAAAAAGTAAAGGAGTTTTAAGGAAAACAAAGAACCAGTCTAATCCTGTAAATCTACCCTCTACACCTTTATATGGACAAAGCAACTGCCTAGATAGCTTTCCCTCAGCTCATTTCTTGGTTCTTTCTAACCCTGGTGGTGCACTGGTTAAGCACTACGGCTGCTAATCAAAAGGTTGGTAGTTTGAATCCATCAGGTGCTCCTTGGAAGCTCTATGAGGCAGTTCTACTCTGTCCTATAGGTTGCTATGAGGTGGAATCAACTTGACGGCAACAGGTTTTTTTTTTTTTTTATTTCTAATACTGAGATCTTGGCTTTATATGTCAATTTCTCAGAGAGGGGGGACCTATTAATCCACTTAAAAAGGCCTGGTGGCACAACTGTTAAACACTCGGAAGCTAACCTAAAGGTTGGTGTTCAAACCCACCCAGTGGCTCTTCAGGAGAAAGACCTGGGGATCTGCTTCCATAAAGATTATAGCCAAGAAAGCTCTATGGGGCAGCTCTACTCTGCCATATGGGGTTGCTATGAGTGGCAATCAACTGGCCAGCACCAACAGCAATAACAATTACAGATTTTTAAAAAATCAATCTTATTACATTGTTGGATATTTTAGTATCATGACTGACACCATAAAACAACTTTACTTCAGTGACAAGAGAATGTATCAAATGGAGGTTACCGATAACAATAACAAATACCACTAAATGCATTATATAATTCTTTATCTACTTGCTAAAGCATTAAGTGTTGGTGGGAACATAAGTGACAATCATGTTTTTATTTATGGCATGGTATTTTCAATATTATAGTCTACTAATTCAAAAGATTGATCATAAGTTAGGACACAGACATCTTGTTATCAACTAAATAAATACTATATATATACACACACACACGTGCATACGGTGCATGGTATTTTCAATCGCCTCATCTGTATGCAAAAGCTGGACAATGAATAAGGAAGACAGAAGAAAACTGATACCTTTGCATTACGGTGTTGGTGAAGAACACTGAATATACAATGGACTGCCAAAAGAAGGAACAAATCTGTCTTGGAAGAAGTACAGCCAGAATGCTCCTTAGATTCAAGAACGGTGAGACTTCATCTCACATGTTATGGACATATCAGCAGGATGGATCAGTCCCTGAAAAAGGACATCATGCTGCTTGGTAAAGTAGAGGGTCAGCAAATAAGAGGAAGATCCTCAACAAGATGGACTGACACAGTGGCTGCAACAATGGGCTCAAGCATAACAACCACTGTCAGGATGGCACAGGACCGGACGGTGTTTCGCTCTAATGTACACAGGGTTGCTATGAGTGGGAACCCACTTGACGGCAACTAACAACATATATGTATGCATATATTTATATACATACATATGTCAGAGTAATCAGTGGACTGTACAATTGTGTTATGATTAGACCCCATGTAGTAGCAGGCAAATCATTTTACCCTTGTGAACAAGTTTCTCAATTGTAAAGCAAAATGTGTCACTGAAGTGATAATATCTGTTCCAAATCTGAAAGTTAAATGACTCCATAATCTATCATTCTTTAGGAAGTGTAGATTCATAAAGCTTTTTTTTTGTAAATTTAAACTTTTAAATAACTTAGAGACTTACTATTTATAGATGAATTCATTTTAGAAGGGTTATATGTGTGAGAAACATCTTATTTATCCATTTACTAATCCAGATTTTCCTAAGTAAATTTAAGTGAGATATATTCATAGTTTTGTTAGGATATTAAGCACTTGCTCCAATATTAACACTGAACTGATATTTCCAACATCATTTTTCTTTCCTGTATCAACAACAGCTTCCCATCTTACCATGCAATTGATAACATTTGCTTTGAAATACTTTGTGCCATGAAGAACGAATGCTAAACGTTTCTGATTAATGGGACACAGCAACATCTATTAAGTTGAACCTAATGCAAAAACTGTCGCTGGTCTAGGTAAAAAAAAGCTGGAATATAGGCGACTTTGTATGGTACAACCTAACTACTTAGATGAGAGATCAGAAACCAATTCTAAAAAACACTGCTGGTAAGGAAGAACTCTTCTTTTTCTAAATTTTATAAATAAAAAGACCTAAAATAAGACACCTCTACATTAAATATCGAATAAATCTGTCTTGGAAGAAGTACAACCAGAATGCTCCTTAGAAGCAAGGATGGCGAGACTGCGCCTTACATACTTCGGACATGTTGTCGGGAGGGATCAGTCCCTGGAGAAGGACACCATGCTTGGCAGAGTACCGGGTCAGTGGAAGAGAGCAAGACCCTCAACGAGATGAACTGACACAGTGGCTACAACAATGGGTTCAAGCATAACAAGGATTGTACAAGGGTGGCGCAGGACAGGGCAGTGTTTCATTCTGTGGTACACAGGATCGCTATGAGTCGGAACCGACTCGACGGCACCTAACAACAACAACGTTACTATCAATCCACTCAAATAAATAACTGATTTCCTAGTAGTACGTGGCAGCATTGTAACAAGGACTTATAAACCAGACTAAATAGGAATCCTGCCCTTAAGGAGATTGCATTCTGAAAGGCAAAATGAAAAGTTAGGTACACAACAATATATGGAGTAGAAAGGGAGAAGTACCACAAGATAGGTCGAAATTCATGGGAACATAAGATTACTATCAGTTCAGGCTAAAGGCTCTCTTTGAGGGGGGCCTCACGCAACGTGAAGTGATACAAAGGAAAAGGAACAATTACTTGCATGCTAATACAGAACTTAACCTTTTCCACAGAGTTTATCCTCACATTCTGACTCTCGCAGGCGCCCCTGTTACAGGGGACGAAGAAGGGGCGATTAAGGGTCACAGAAACCTGCGTCGTTCCAGGGAAGTTTAATAGGCGGCCTCTCTCAAGTCCTCGGGGGTGCCCTAACGAGGCCTCGCCTCACCTGACCGTCCTGACGACGAAATACACAAGCACGGCACCGCTCACCACCATCAACACCGTCAAGGCGCGCTGGGTCATGGGCTTGTCGCCGGGGTTGGGGCTCACAGCGAGGCCACCGCTCATTACGCCTCCTTCTCCAGTCTTCTCTTCGCGGTCCTCCGCCACAAGCCCGGCCCTCGGGGTGCTACCATTGCCGCCCTCGGCACCCCGCGGCCCCGTGGCCTCGGCCGGAGCGCGGCCGGGCAGCTGGGCGGCGGTGGAGCCCGGCGGCAGCGGCGGCGGGGTTCGCGGCCCGGGGCCGGGTGGCCCTGGGCCTGGCGCGGCCTCGGCCGCCAGCAACAGCACCGCCATGGGCCCACTCGGCGCTGGCAGCAGCAGGAGCAACAGGAAGGCGGGGACCAGTAGACGGCTGAAGCAGCAGCAGTACGAGGCCTTCATCGTCCCCGGACCGCCCGCTGAGCACGCGAGAGCGCCGGGCCCGCCGCCCTGGCTCCAGGCCGGAGCATGGGCGCAGGGGAGGGCCAGAAAGAGGTGACCAAATCCCGGGCTGAGGCCCAGCGGTAGCAGGTGGTAGAGATGGTAGCGGAGGCAGCTGCCGGGAGAACCGGAAGTTCGTACATCTCAGCAGCCACTGCTGCTAAGGACGCTTTCGGTTGCCAATGGTGGGGGCGGGGCGCGTCCACTGACGTCTGAGACACGGGCTCTGCCGGAAGAAATGGACTTCCGGGCGTTGAAGAGCTTGTATTCCCTCCCCGTTTCGTAGCGAAAGGAGTGGTAGCTGGGATGGGTCACAAACAGTGTTGAACAGCGTTCTGTAAAATGTGCGGCGATTTTGCATGCGGGAGCACGAGAGATAGGAAGCTCATATTTTGAGTTCCCTGGTGCAAAACCGCAAAAATACCTCTGATCAGTAACATGGAACTTCGGTGTGAGTGAATGCTGACAGAAACACGTGGACCAGAAACCGAAGTTAGTATTTGTCAGTTTTTAAATGTATTCATTTAGCAAATCGTTTAGAGTTCCTACTCCTTGCTTAGTATTGAGAAACAGTTTTAATTTTCCTGGAATCCAGATTTCTGGGGTCCGTGGAGTTGGGGTGACCCACTCAGGCCATTGCCCTGAGGGTGATTTTTGAAACTTGATTCTTGAGCAGACTGATTTCCTGAAGTCTCCTGTAAGTCTAATAATAGCCTAGGAAACAGTTAAGTGAAGCCAGTTTTGCCTTAGGTATTGGGCTCTTTTGAAGAATTATCTATGTGTAATCAGTTTCAAGAAATAGAAACTCCAGGGTCAGACTAGAAGCTGGTATTAGGGTAAACTGTTTTTATAAAAACACTGTCCCCTGGCCCTTTTCTACGGCGATATAAGTAAAATCGGGTATAAGAATCTTTGGAAGTTCTTTTCATCTTTGGAACATTTTTGACTTCTTAGTCCTGGTGAGGAAACCCTGGTGGCATAGTGGCTAAGTGCTATGGCTGCTAACCAAAAGGTCAGCAGTTGGAATCCACCAGGCGCTCCTTAGAAACTCAATGGGCAATTCTACTCTGTCCTATGGGGTTGCTATGAGTCAATCCACTCAATGCGAATGGGTTTGGTTTGGTTTGGTTAGTCCTGGTGATGCAGTGGTTAAGAGCTACAGCTGCTAAACAAAAGGTCAGTAGTTCAAATCCACCAGCTGCTCCCTGGAAACCCTTTGGGACAGTTCTCTCTGTCCTATAGGGTCGCTATGAGTTGCAATTGACTCCACCACAATGGGTTAGGTTTTTTTTGTTTGTTTGTTTGTTTAGTCTAAATGTTACCCTGATTTACAAATCGTATATTAAATAAACATAAGTCAGTTTCTATTATTGGCTTAATATGATTTTTGTTTTAACAGTACTGTGCTAAGTTCTGGGTATTGAATAAAAAAGCAAACCCACTGCTGTCAAGTGAATTCTGACTCGTAGTGACCCTATAGGACAAAGAAGAACTGACTCATAGGGTTTTTAAGGAACAGCTCTTAGATTTGAACTGCCAATCTTTTAGTAGCAGCAAAGCTCTTAATTACTGCGCTGGGTATTGGATAGTGAGCAAATAAGACATGATCCCTGCCCTCATAACACTTATATTCATGCTAGGATAATGACAATAATCATACTTTGGAATTATGATAACTGTGCATTATGATTAAAAATACAAGATCTACAGTACAGATTTTGTAAAGCGCTATTTTAGGCAGGGTAAGCGGGATATAGTGTCTTCTACCTGCTTCCAGGGAGCAGGGTGATGATGTTGTTCCTGCTTGGTAAAATTACGCAGGGAATAGGCATTACAGTCGTTTTGATGCCTAAGGTGCACCTGACTCAAGCTATGGGCTTTTCAGTTGCTTCCTATGCATATGAAAGCTGGACAATGCAAAAGGAAGACTGAAGAAAAATTGATGCATTTGAACTATGGATTTGGCAAAGAATATTTAATATACCATGGACTGCCAGAAGAACAAACAAATCAGTCTTCAAAGAAATACAACCAGAATGCTCATTGGAAGTAAGGTTGGCAGGACTTTGGCTTGCTTACTTTGGATGGGACATCAAGAAAAACTAATCGCTAGGAAAAGATATTATGGTTGTAGAAGATCAATGAAAAATGAGCGAAACCCTCAATGAGATGGATTGACACAATAGCCAAATTGATGGACTCAAACATACCAACAGTTACGATGATGGTGCAGGAGCCAGCTCCATGGCAACTAACCTCTTTATGCTGGGCTTCAGTGTGAGAAAGTCCTTTTGTGACACACCCTACCTTCAGCTTCCTATTTGGTGGTTTATAAGTAATAAAATGGTTCTTTGGATTTCCAATCTTAATTACTCATGGTTTTTATTTATAGATTTATTCAGAGCCATACATGGAAGAGGGTTAATATTTAATGTCACACATCCTCTCCCCCAAGATACTCCAACATTCAACATGTCAAATCAAACAAACAAAAAACCACATCATCATTCTTTCTTGACAAAATCAAGTTTTGCCATTGTATTCTTTATTTTGATTAATGGCATTACTCTTTACTCAGTTGATCAGGCAAAAAACCTCTGTCACCCAAGGCTTTCTATCAGTAGCAATCCTTGCCAGTGACTAGGACATGCAATGGACTGCATGATTCTCAAATATTCAAATCAAACTAATGTTTTCAAATAAGTAGAGCAAAGCTATGTTCTAATATTTCTCAAAATGTGATTTTAAACCACTTGATCAGAATCAAATGGGGAATTTGTTAAAAATGTAGATTCTAGGTCACTATTTCCACCATGTGTCTGTCAGTATGCCATACTGTGGTGGCGTGCATTGTGCTACGACACTGGAAGCTATGCTGCCAGTGTTCAAATACGAGCAGGGCCACCCATGGTGCACAGGTTTCAGTGGAACTTCCAGTCTAGGAAGAAGGCCCTGGTTAACTACTTCTGAAAAAACTGGCCAGTGAAAACCTTATGACTAGAAGCAGAACATTGTCTGATACAGTGCTGGAAGATGAGCCCCTCAGGTTGGAAGGCACTCAAAATATGAATGGGGAAGAGCTGCCTCCTCAAATCAGAGCTGACCTTAATTACATGGATAGAATGAGGCTTTCTGGACCTTCATTTGCTCATGTAGCACAATGCAAACTGAGAGTAAACAGCTGAAAATATCCATTAATAATCAGATGTGGAATGTACAAAGTATACATCCAGGAGAACTGAAAGTCATCAAAAGTGAATCAGAACTCATAAAGGCTAATATCTTAGGCATTAGTGAGCTAAAGTGAACTGTTATTAATCATTTTGAGTAAGACAATCATATGTTCTATTATGCCGGGAATTACAAATTGAAGAGGAATGGCATTGCGTTCATTGTTAAAAAGACCATTTGAAGATATATCCTGAAGTACAACGCTGTCAGTGATGGGATAATATCCATATCCCTATTAGGAAGACCAGTTAATACTACCGTTATTCAAATTTCCACACCAATCACTAATGCAAAAGGTAAAGAAGTTGAAGATTTTTTACCAACTTCTGCAGTCTGAAAATGATCAAACACACAATCAAGATACATTGATAATTACTGGTGATTGGAATGTGAAAGTTGGAAACAAAAAAGGATCTGTAGTTGGAAAATATGGCCTTGGTGATAGAAATGACACTGGAGATCACATGATAGAATTTTACAAGACCAACAACTTATTCACTGCAAATACCTTTTTTAGCAACATAAATGGTAATTATACACGTGGACTTTAATAGATGGAATACAAAGGAATCAATTCAAATACATCTGTAGAAAAAGACTATGGAGCAGCTCAGTATCATCAATTAGAACAAGGCCAGGAGCCTTGGAACAGACTATCAGCTGCTCATATACAAGTTCAGGTTAAAGCTGAAGAAAATTAAAAGAAATCTATGAGAGACAAAATATGGCCTTAAGTTACCCCACCTGAATTTAGAGACCATCTCAAGAATAAATTTGATGCACTGAACACTAATGACCAAAGACTGGACGAGTTGTGGGATGACATCAAGGACATCATATACCAAGGAAACAAAAGGTCATTTAAAGACAGGAAAGAAAGAAAAGACCAAAATGGATGTCAGAAGATCCTTCATGTACATTCTGTAAATAATTGAAGTTTATCCTTCCTAAAGAAAAACTTGCTTTTGTTTTTTGTCTTTTAAATTCTCAGCAGTCTAGATGGAACCAATGCTATAAATATCCCTGCTTTGCTATACAGAGTAAAATGAATTAATTCTACTCTTTTTTGATGTCTCTGGATTGTTATGATTATTCCACTTTGGTGTAAAGCAATGGTGCCCTCAGGAGCTATGGAGATACTCTGAAACTTACTCTTGAACTTAGAGAAGTTAAAGCAAATGCAGGAAATGAGGAAGTGAAATTGCTGAACAGGAGATTTCAAAGGGAACCTCAAGAAGACAAAGTAAAGTATGATAATGAAATTTGCAAAGACCTGGAGAAAGGAAGCCAAAAGGGAAGAACACACTCCACATTTCTCAAGCTGAAAGAACTGAAGAAAAAATTCAAGTCTTGAGTTGCAATTTTGAAGGATTCTATGGGCAAAACATTGAAAGGTGCAGGAAGCATCAAAAGAAGATGGGAGGAACACACAGAGTCACTGTACCAAAAAGAATTGGTCAACATTCAAACATTTCAGCAGGTAGCATACGATCAAGAACTGATGGTATTGAAGGAAGAAGTTCAAGCTGCACTGAAGGCACTGGTGAAAAACCAGGCCCCAGGAATTGACGGAATACCAATTGAGATGTTTCAACAAATGAATACAGGTCTAGAGGGCCTCACTCATCTATGCGAAGAAATTTGGAAAACAGCTACCTGGCCAATGGGCTGAAAGAGATCCATATTTTTGTCCATTTCAAAGAAAGGTGATCCAACAGAATGCATGAATTATCAAACTATATCGTTAATATTATATGCAAGTAAAATTTTTCTGAAAATAATTCAAAAATGGTTGTATCAGTACATCGACAGGGAACTGCCAGAAATTCAAGCTGGCTTAGAAGTGGACTTGAAACGAGGTTTATCATTGCTGATGTAAGATGAATCTTGGCTGAAAAAGAATACCAGAGAGATGTTTACCTGTGTTTTGTTGACTATGCAAAGATATTCAACTGTATGGATCATAACAAATTCTGAAAAACATTTTAAAGAATATGAATTCCAGAACACTTAATTGTGCTTGTGTGGGATCTGTACATAGACCAAGAGGCAGCCATTCGAACAAAACAAGGGGAAACTGCGTGATTTAAAATCAGGAAAGGTGTCCATCAGGGTCGTGCCCTTTCACCATATTTATTCAATCTATGTGTTGAGCAAATAATCCTAGAAGCTGGACTATATAAAGAAGAATGTGGCATGATTGGTGGAAGACTCATTAGCAACCATCGATATGCAGATGACATGACTTGCTTGCTGAAAGCAAAGAGAACGTGAAGCACTTACTGATGAAGATCAAAGACTACAGCCTTCAGTAGGGATTACACCTTACCATAAAGAAAACAAAAATCCTCAACAACTGGACCAATAATCAACATCATGATGAGTGGAGAAAAGATTAATGTTGTGAAGGATTTCATTTTACTTAGATCCACAGTCAACAACCATGGAAGCAGCAGTCGAGAAATCAAATGACACATTGCACTGGGCAAATTGGCTGCAAAAGACCTCTTTAAAGTGTTAAAAAGCAAAGATGTCAATTTGAGGACTAATGTGTACCTGACGCAAGCCATGACATTTTCAATTGCCTCATATGCATGTGAAAGCTGGATAATGAATAAGGAAGACCAAAGAAGAATTTATGCTTTTGAATTATGGTGTTGACTAAGAATTTTGAAAATACCATGGCCTGCCAAAAGAATGAACAAATACATCTTGGAACAAATATAGTCAAAGTGCTCTTTGAAAGTGAGGCTGGTGAGACTTCGTCTCACATACTTTGGACATGTTATCAGGAGGGACTAGTCCCTGGAGAAGGACATCAAGTTTGGTAAAGTGAAGCGTCAGCAAAAAAGAGGAAGACCTTCAATAAGACAGACTGACACAGTTGCTGCAACAATGGGCTCAAACACAACAATGATTGTGAGGATGGTGCAGGACCTGACAGTTTCATTGGAAGTAGGATTACTATGAGTTGGAACCGACTCAATGGCACCTAACAACAACAACAACAGAGCTATGTACTAGCTAAGGATTTCTTGTGGCGCAATGGTTAAAACTTATTTTGCTAACTGAAAGGTTGGCTGTTCGAACCCATCAATGGCTCCATGTGAGAAAAGACCTGAAGATCTGCTGCCATAAAGATTACCGTCTAGGAAATCCTACGAGGCAGTTCTACTATATCACTTATGGTTGCTATGAGTCAGAATTGACTCAATGGCACACAACAACAATACATACTAGCCTGCTTTGCTCTTAGCACTTTTTACTTTCAATTCAATTCTATATATTACTGCCAGGCTGAACTTCTCAAGCTCAAATCTTTCTTAAAGTAACAAACAACAAAAGCTTGCAAGTTATTGTATCCTTTGAGAAATATCATGTTGTTTGTAAAGAGTCATGAAATAATGATATATTCAGATTCATCATATCAACTAGAAACAATTTTTCTGGAAGAAAATATTGTACTATGCTTGTGTAATATAAAATGACAGTTATGAGCACACATCTATTTAAAAGACAAGTTGTCAAACTAAGTATAATTCATTTTGTTCTGAATTTTTTTATTAATACAAATAAACTAATTGTTCATTTATTTGTTATCAGTTGGCTCATGAGCAAGTTGTAACAAGTATTAAAACCAAAAAACAAACCCAATAAATAAATAAACTTACAATGAAAAATTTACATCAATTCACTTCAATCTGTCTGCATACTGGGAAAAGATCACCATTATTCTAATTTATTAGTGACACCTCAGCTGAAAGAACATCAGTCATCCATGGAAATATAGTTAAAAACCTACTGCCTGCTGAATAAAAATCCAAACTCTGTAGTCTGGTATTGAATAATAATTGTGTACTATAATTAAACATCTGTTATATAACAGATACCACACTATCAAACATTAAGTGACTGTCTTATTCAACCATCACAAAACTCCGTTATTCCTTGTATTTTAAAATGGAGGAAACAGTGGCACAGGGTAATTAATTTGGCCAAACTCACCTGATTAAAAAACAATAGATCAAATAAAAACTTGTACACAAATGTTTATAGCAGCATTATTCATAATAGGTAAAAGTAAAAACAACCCAAGCATCCATTAATGGATGAATGGGTAAATGAAATGTGGCATGTCCATACAATGTAATATTTTTTAGCCATAAAAAGGAATTAAGTTCTGATACATTCTGCCGATTGAATGAACCCTGAAAATATTATGCTAAGTGAAAGAAGCTAGACACAAATGTCAACATACGATTCCTTCATGTGAAAGTCCAGAATGGGAAATCTGTAGAGACAGGAAGTAGATTAGTGATTGCTTAGGGCTGGAGGTAGGGAGAATTGGCAGATTATAGCTAAAGGGTATCTTTTTGAGTTAATGAAAATGTTCTAAAATTAATGTAGTGATGGTTGTACATATCTGTGAATATATTAAAAACCATTGAATTGAACCCTTTAAATGAGTGAGTTGCCTGGTACTTGACTTATATCTCAATAAAGCTGTTTAAAAAGAAACAGAGGTGAGCATTGAACCCAGGAAGTATAGCAGCAGAGGTGAGCTATTAAATGCTACATTATTCTCTTCTAATTAAAGGTTTCCATGATTTGATTCTAACCTACTGTTTCAATCAGCTATTGCTAGAATAATGCTACACAACCAAAAACAATAAAAATCTCAGTGGCATAGCGCAAATAAGTGCTTATTTCTCATATGTCTTTTAGTAAACTGGGATTGAATAATTTGAACTGACCCTGGCTGGGCTTGATTACACAGCTCAGGTTTAGGTCACATTTACTCTAGGTATCTTTCATGCTTCTGGGACCAGAGGGCTATCTGGGTCATGTTTTTTGGAGCCACAGAGGGTGGGTGGGTGGGGAACTAGGGGATAGGCATAATGAGGAGGAGCTATTTGTGCCTTTTTTTTTTTTTTTCCTAACAATAAAATATAGGTTACCCTCAAAGTCCCACCAGGTGACCTTGATGCACATCTAATTGGAGGTGTGTCACATGGCCACTTTTAGCTTCCAGGGACTCTGGGAATTTTAGCATTTACATGTAAATATTATACCTCTCAACCAAATTGTTAGCAAGGAAAAAGGATAAAATTGATATTACATAGGCATTTCATTTTCAGTTCAATCTAATGGAGGACAAGACTCAGTAACAATTCTCTGATGTCAGAACATTTTTGCATATCCAAAAACAATAAAACCAGTTATTGTCCAGTCAGGTCCAATTCATGATTACCACATATGTGTATTAAGAGAATGTAAAATGTTGGTTCAGGAGGTGGGGCCAAGATGGCAGAGTAGTCAGACGCTTCCTGTGGTCCTTCTTACAACAAAGACCTGAAAAAAACAATTATATATGACAATTTAAAAGCCCTGAACATCAAAGACAAAGTTGAGGAATCAAACTGAGAGGCATGGGAAGAGAGAGACAGTTCAGAAGCAGCAAGGAGTTGCCAGACCTGTCCTGGCCAATACCACCACTCTGCAGGCTGGATCTGCTGGTGCAAGTATGGCGAGACAAGCAGTGGTGCTCAGGATGCATTTTCTACATCAGGAGAGACCTAGCAGCAAAGAGTAGGCTCAAACATCCCAAACGAGTGAAAAACAGCACTCTACAAAAGATAAAGTACAAGCATCTGACATATCACACAGATTAAAAAAAAAAAAACTCCTTTTGGGAAATACTTCTCTCCCATTTACCTGCTCCCTCCCCATTCTGCTCCTGGTCCTGATCTGACTTCAGAGATTGCCGTGCTCCCTGGGACTGAAGTAGAACCCATCGCATGCCCTGAGCCATTCTCCCAGCTTTGGAGACAGAACAAATTAACAAATAGGAAAAATAATCTGCCAGCTCCTCTAAGCTGGGAACTCAGGGCAGGCACAGCCCTTTTGGCTAGGCACAGGCAAAAGGGATCCATGGACTTTGAATGCCTTTCACTCCTGCATAGGCCTGTGTGGGCTCATTTCAACAGCATAGGCCCTCACTAGCATGGTATACTGGGGTATATACCTGAAGCTTATTTTCATCTGTATCTGCTATCAGGGACTGGCGGATTCATGACATTTGACATCACCCTGTCCATTAAGTAGGGTTCTTACCTATCCAAATTTGGGGCCTGAGGACTGGTGGTTCCACCCACTCCACCAAAACACCTGTGACACGGGTCCAAGAATAAGTGGTATCTCCCAACAGCATTGGGTGCCCGATAGTCCAGTTGCAAAACCCACCTACCTACATGCTCTAGGGAACAGGGATGTGCCTTCCACTTACACACTCAGGGGCAACAGCCCCCTGCCTTGATCAGTGCATGACCCCCTAATGCAACCAGATACCTGTGCCTACTCAAATCATCACTGCCCATCTAGGACTGTAGGTGAGAGCCTGCACCATACACTTTGTGGCCAACGACCTGGACATCTGAGCTGAATCCACATGAGAAAAGTAAGCAGACTCTTGGGCTCACATACCTAGTAGCAGATCTAGCCACCTGGAGACAGGATGTTAGAGCTTCAAAGACACCAATAATCAAACTAGCTCACATGAACAGCCTATTTGGGCATATCAACACAAAACAAAACAAGAAGCTAGGATACAGTAAACAAACAAATAAATATAATTATTGATGGCTCAGAGACAACGGTCAATATCAAATCACATAAAGAGGCAGACCATGTTGGCTTCAGCAAGCCACCAAAACAAAGAATCAAAAAACTTCCAGAAGAAGACAACTTCTTTGAGTTACTGAAGGTAGAATTCAAAAGACTAATATAAAGAACTCTTCAAGAAATCAGGAAAGAGATCAGGTAAAAAACAGAACAAACCAAGGAAAACACAGATGAAGCAATGGAGGAACATAAAAAGGCTATTCAAGAGCATAATGACAAATTTAACAGGCTGCAAGAATCCATAGAGATACAGCAAACAGGAATCCAAAAAACAATAAAATTTCAGAATTAGACAACTCAGTAGAAAGTCATAGAAGCTGAATTGAGGCAGTGGAAGTCAGAATCAGTGAGATTGAAGATAAAGCTCTTGACACCACCTTAAAAAAAAATTTTTTTTACCTTATTAAAGGAAAAATCAGATAAAAGAATTTTAAAAAATGAAGAATTATGTGGGACTCTATCAAGAGGAATAACTTATGAGTGATTGGAGTACCAGAATGGCAGGGGCGGGGCGGGGGGCAAGGGGCAGAGAATACAGAGAGAATTGTTGGTGGAAAATTTCCCTGATATCGTGAAAGAAGAGAAGATGTCTATCCAAGAAGCTCATCAAACTCCACACAAGGTAGATCCCAAAAAAAAGTTATCAAGACATATTATAATCAAACTTGCCAAAACCAAAGATAAAGAGAGAATTTTAAGTGTGTCTACAGACAAACGAAAAGTCACCTACAAAGGAGAGTCAGCAAGGCTAAGCTCTGACTACTCAGCAGAAACCATGCAGGCAAGAAGGCAATGGGATGACACATATAAAGCCTTGAAGGAAAATAATTGCCAACCATGAATTATATATCCAGCAAAACTGTCTCTCAAATATGATGGTGAACTTAGGGCATTTCCACACAAACAGAAGTTTAGGGAGTTTGTAAAAACCAAACCAAGATTACAAGAAATACTAAAGGGAGTCCTCTAGTTAAAAAATCAGTGACATCAGATAACAACCCAAGGCTGGAACACAGGACAGAGCAACCAGATATCAACCCGGATAGGGAAGTCACAAAAATAAATCAAAGCTAAAACACGGAAAATAGGGAAAAAGAGACATCAATATGTAAAAGATGATATTAAAAAAGAGGGACTAAAAAATGTAGTCATAGATCTTTCATATGAAGAAGTCAAGGCACTATAAAGAAATAAAAAATTGGTTTATACTTAGAAAAATAGGGGTAAGTATTAAGGTAACCACAAAGGAAGCTAATAATCCTATCCAAAATAAAAAACATAAAGACTCATCAAATACAAAATCAACAACAAGGAAAAGGACAAAAGAAAAATACATAAAAATGACTCAGGACAGAAAAGGGAACAAAGACACTGTCAACAACACACACACACACATCAAAATAACAGCACTAAACTCATACCTATCAATAATAACACTGAATGTAAATGGACTAAATGCACCAATAAGGAGACAGAGAGTGGCAGAATGGATAAAAAAACATGATCCATCCATATGCTGCCTACATTTCACTTAAAGACACAAACTAAAACTCAAAGGATGTGAAAAAATATATCAAGCAAACAACACTCATAAAAGAGCAGGAGTGAAAATATTAATCTCTGATAAAATAGACTTCAAAATCTACCACAAAGGATAAGGAAGGACAGCATATAATGATTAAAGGGTGAATATATTCCAGGAGGACATAACCATAATAAATATCTGCACGCCCGATGACAGCACTCCAAAATACATAAAGCAAACTAACAGCATTGAAAAGAGAAATAGACTCCTCCACTATAACAGTAGGAGACCTCAACACAAAACTTTCAGTGAAGGACAGAATATCCAGACAGAAGCTCAATAAAGACAAGGAAGATCTAAACGCCACAATCAACCAACTTGATCTCATAGACATATACAGAACACCCCACCCAATAACAGCCAAGTATACTTTCTGTTCCAACATACATGGAACATTCTGCAGAATAGACCATACATTAGGCCACAAAACAAGTCTTAACAGAATCCAAAGCATAGAAATATCTCAAAGCATCTTTTCTGACCGTAAAACCATAACAGTAGAAATCAGTAACAGGAAGAGCAAGGAAAAAAAAAAAATCAAATACGCAGAAACTGAACAACACCTTGCTCAAAAACTACTGGGCTATATAGAAGAAATTAAGGATGGAAAAAAGAAATTCACAGAATCAAATGGAAATAAAAACACATCCTACCAGAACCTCTGGGACACAGAAAAAGCAGTGCTCAGAGGTCAACTTACAGAAATAATAGCACACATCCAAGAAAGAGTGAAAATCAAAACATTAACCCTAAAACTTGAACAAGCAGAAAGAGAGCAGCAAAAGAAGCCCTTGGGCAGGAAAGGAAATAATAAAAATTAGAGCAGAATTAAATGAGACAGAGAATAGAAAAACAATTGAAAGAGTTAACAAGACCAAAACCTGGTTTCTGAAAAGATCAACAAAATCGATAAGCCATTGGCCAAACTGACAAAAGAAAAACAGGAGAGGAAGCAAATAAACTGATAAGATATGAGATGGGCAATGTCACAACAGACCCAACTGAAATTAAAAGAATCATAACAGAATAGTATGAAACATTATACTCTAACAAATTTGAAAACCTAGAGGAAATGGATGAATTTCTAGAAACACACTACCTACTTAAACTAACACAAACAATGGTAGAACAACTAAATAAACAGATAACAAAAGAAGAGATTGAAAAGGAAATTGAAGAACTCCCAACAAAAAGAAAGCCCTGGCCCCGATGGCTTCACTGGAGAATTCTACCAAACTTTCAGAGAAGAGTTAACACAAGTACTACTAAAGGTATTTCAGAGCATAGGAAAGGATGGAATACTCTGAAACCCATTCTATGAAGCCAGCATAACCCTGATACCAAAACCCAGTAAAGACACCACAGCAAAAGAAAATTATAGACCAATATCCCTCATGAACGTAGATGCAAAAGTCCTCAACAAAATTCTAGCCGATAAAATTCAACAGCATATCAAAAAAAAATAATAATAATTCACCATGACCAAGTGGGATTCATACCAAGTATGCAGGGATGGTTTAACATTAGGAAAACAATCAATGTAATCCATCACATAAATAAAAGACAAGAACCACATGATCTTATCAATTGATGCAGAAAAGGCATTTGAAAAAGTCCAACATCCATTCTTGATATAAACTCAGCAATACAGAAATAGAAGGGAAATTCCTGAACATAATAAAGGGCATTTATACAAAGCCAACAGCCAACATCATCCTAAATGGAGAAAGTCTAAAAGCATTCCCCTTGAGAATTGGAACCAGACAAGGATGCCCTTTTATCACCACTCTTATTCAACACTGTGTTGGAGTTCCTAGCCAGAACAATTAGGCTAGAAAAAGAAATAAACGGCATCCATATTGGTAAGGAAGAAGTAAAAACATTCCTATCCACAGATGGTATGATCTTATACTCAGAAAACCTGATGGAACTCATAAGAAAACTACTGGAACTAATTGAAGATTTCAGCAAAATATCAGGATACAAGATAAGCATACAAAAATCAGTTGGATTCCTCTACACCAACAAAGAGAACTTCAAAGAGGAAATCACCAAATCAATACCATTCACAATAGCCCCTAAGAAGATAAACTACTTAGGAACAAAGACCTATACAAAGAAAACTACAAGACACTACTGCAGGAAACAAAAGAAACCTACATAAGTGGAAAAATATACCTTGCTCATGGATGGGAAGACTCAACATTGTGAAAATGTCAATTCTACCTAAAGCAATCTACAGGTACAATGCAATCCCGGTTCAAATTCCAAGGAATTTTTTTTTTAATGAGATGGAGAAACAAATTACCAACTTTGTGTGGAAAGGGAAGCAGCCCCAGATAAATGAAGCATTACTGAAGAAAAAGAACAAAGTGGGAGGCCTCACACTACCTGATTTTAGAACCTATTATACTGCCACAGTAGTCAAAACAGCCTGGCACTTGTACAACAACAGATACATAGACCAATGGAACATAACTGAGAATCCGGACATAAACTCACCCACCTGTGAGCAGCTGATATTTGTCAAAGGCCCAAAGTCTGTTAAATAGGGATAAGACAATCTCTTTAACAAACGGTGCTGGCATAATCGGATATCCATCCACAAAAAAAATGAAACAAGCTCTATACCTCACACCATGCACAAAAACTAACTCAAAATGGATCAAAGATCTAACTATAAAGTCTAAAATGATAAAGATCATGGAAGAAAAAATAGGGACAACATTAGGAGCCCTAATACAGGGCATAAACAGAATGTAAAACATAACTAACAATGCACAAACACCAGAAGAAACTGGATAACTCGGAGCTCCTAAAAATGAAACACTTATGCTCATCAATAGACATCACAAAAAGAGTAAAAAGATAACCTACAGACTGGGAAAAGTTTTTGGTTATGACATATTCGATCAGGGTATAATCTCTAAAATCTGTAAGATACTAAAAAACTTCAACCACAAAAAGGCAAATAACCCAATTAAAAAATGGGCTAAGGGTATGAACAGGCACTTCAACAAAGAAGACAGTCACGTGGCTTTCAGACACATGAGGAAATGCTCACAATCATTAGCCATTAAAGAAATGCAAATCAAAACTTCAATGAGATACCATCTCACTCCAACAGGCTAGCATTAGTCAAAAAAACATAAAATAATAAATGTTGTATAGGGTGTGGAGACACTGGTACACTTATACACTGCTGGTGGGAATATAAAATGGTACAACCACTTTGGGTATCAATTTGGCGCTTCCTTAAAAAGCTAGAAGTAGAACTACCATAAACCAAAAAAAACCCAAACCCAGTGCCGTTGAGTTGATTCCGACTCATAGCAACCCTATAGGACAGAGTAGAACTGCCCCATAGAGTTTCCAAGGAGAACCTGGCAGATTCAAACTGCTGACCCTTTGGTTAGCAGCCGTAGTAGCACTTAACCACTATGCCACCAGGGTTTCCAGAACTACCATAACCCATCCAGCAATCCCACTCCTTGGAATATATACTAGAGAAATAAGAGCTGTCACATGAATAGATATATGCACACCCATGTTCATTGCAGTACTGTTCACAATAGCAAAAAGATGGAAACAACCTAGGTGCCCATCAACAGATGAATGGTTAAAGAAATTATGGTATAGTTACACAAAGGAATACTATGCAATAATAAAGGACAAAGATGAATCCACGAAACATAACATGGATGAATGTGGAAGGCATTATGCTGAGTGAAATTAGTCAATCGCGAAAGGACAAATATTGTATGAGACCACTATTATAAGAACTCAGGGAAAGCTTTAAACACAGAAGAAAACATTTTTTGATAGTTAAGAGTGAGTGGAAAATCACTCTTTTAAGAGGGTTGGGAGGGAGGGCGAGAGAAATTCACTAACTAGATAAAAAAAAATAGTAGACAACAATTACCTTGGGTGAAGGAAAGGACAACACACAATACAGGGGAAGTCAGCACCACTCGACTAACCTAAAAGCTAAGAAATTTCCTGAACACAACCAAACACTTTGAGGGACAGTGTAGCAGGGACAGCCATCTGGGGACCATAGTTTCAGGGGACATCAATGTCAATTGGCATAACAAAGTTTATTAAGAAAATGTTCTGCGTCCCACTTTGTCGAGTGGTGTTTGGGATCTTAAAAGCTAGGCAGCAGCCATCTAAGATGCATGAACTATTCCCATCCCACCTGAAGCAAAATAGAGTGAAGAACACCAAAAAAGCAAGGAAAATATGAGCCCGAGACAAAAGGGGCCACATAAGCCAGAGACTCCATCAGTCTGAGACCAGAAGAACTAGATGCTGCTCAGCTACTACCGATGATGGCCCTGACAGGGAACACAACAGAGAGTCCCTGACGGAATAGGAGAAAAGTGGGATGCAGAACTCAAATTCTAGTAAGAAGACCAGACTTAATGGTCTGACTGAGACTGGAGGAACCCCAGAAGACTTGGCCCCTGGACTCTCTGTTAACCTAGAACTAAAACATTCCCGAAGCCAACTCTTCAGGCAAAGATTAGACTGGACTATAAGACATAAAATGATACTCATAAGAGTGTGCTTCTTAGTTCAAGTAGATACAGGAACCTAAATGGGAAGCTTCTGTCCGGAGGTGAGATGAGAAGGCAGAAAGGTTTAGGAGCCGGTTGAATAGACACGTGAAATCCGGGGTGGAAAGGAGGACTGTACGGTTACATTATAGGGATAGCAATTAGGGTCACATAACAATGTGTATATAAATTTTTGTATGATAAACTGACCTTAGCTTTAAACTTTCATTCATATCTACCTCTGACAGAAGGAATCTCACACGCTCATACTTTAAGTGGCAGAAGCATTCCACATCAGGTGATTGTCCATACTCTACAGCCCAATAGGAAACAGAGTTCAATTGTCCAGGAAAGAGAATATGAGACGATTACCAAACCAAGAGGCCAAGAGAAAGTATTAAAAACCAGATTGTGAAGGCTGGGTTGGAAGGTCAGAGAGACAACTAAAGGTCAGCAATTTGAGAATGAGAACAGAGCAATTCAGTTGGGTTAGGCATAGCACAAACAAGTAGAAGTATGAATAAATGTTAGGATCAAAATCTACCCAAAACAAAAGACTGTACAAATAGACTGTGGTTCCTGAGAGGGAAGAAGCCCACAAGGTGAGCCCCATAGTTACCCTGGATCTTTGCTTGGGAACAACTTTCCAGTTGCAGCGCAATGAGCAGGAGTTCAATCAGAATATGGTAGTCTCTCTTATCTAATGACAAGGTCACAAGGTCCCTGGGTGGAGCAGATGTTTTGTCCCCAGCCACTAATCTAATGGTTGATGGTTTGAACCCACCCTGTGGGGCCATGGGAGGAAGGCCTGGCAATCTACATAATAATTACAGCTAAGAAAACCCTGTGGAGCACATGGGGTAACACATGCGGTAGCCATGAGTTGTAATCAACTCAACAGAAACAGATTTAGTTTGGTTTTCTTATCTAATAAGGCAGACATCAGAGATCTGGGCCTTTGAAATGACTGGAATCTGTTGGAGAGGTGCATTAAAAGAAGGAGTTTTTGGAGGTCGAAAATTCCAAAAGCCTTTGGCTGAGGGCTGGAATGTACAACCACATGAAAACCAGTATAACCACCCATGGCTTACCAGAGAGAGGATGCCACTGAGGTGAGAGTGGAACAGAGATACTAGACACTAAGCAGCACTGGGGTGTTTGGATTTAAGGCCTAGCCGTAAAGAAGAGACCCCTTCAATATCATGGGTACCAGCTGAAACACTGTTTTTAATTAGTAAGGACTACACTTAAGAGAAAGGCCAACTATGGGTCGATCTACTTTAACAAAGCCAAGCCCTTTCAAGATTCTTAGAGTAGACAGAATTTGGAGATTGAATTCCACCAATTAATAGGGACTCAGGGAAACAGATCAACAGAAATCCTACAATTTCAATAACAGAGTTATAAAAAAGGATTTAAGAAAATTTAACAGTACCACAGGAACCTATGGGACAATATTGAACAATTTAATATGTATGCATTTGAGTTCCAAAAGGAAAAGATAGTATATAAGATATTTTTGAAAAATGATGTGGAAAAACTTTGACTTATAGCCCCAAGAAGCAAGAAAATACAAAGAAAAACATACTTAGGTGTATCTTAATTACACTAGGAAATTCAAAGATAAATAACAAATCTTAAAAGCAGTCAGAAAAAATTGGAGGCCAGCAGAAAATAGAATGGCAACTTTAAAGTGCTAAAAGAAAAGCAAACAGACAAAAATATTTACCAATCTGGAATTCTATGTCCACTAAAATTACCTCCAAGAAAAGATGGTGAAATAAAGATATTTTTAGACAAATGAAATCTGAAGAAATTCATTTCAAGCAAACTGTACTATAAGAAATTCTAAAGGATGTTTTTCAGGCTGAATGGCAATGATCAAGATGGCAACTTTGATTCACTGGAAGGAGAAAAGAGCAAGCGGAAATGGAAAATCAATGCATAAACACAAAAATCTGTTTTTAAATACTCTTCTGATTATATAACAACTAACTACCATGCAAAATAATATTATAAGGCAGCATTTATAGTGCATTTACAAACAAAAAATTTGGCAACAAGGTAATAAAGGTAAAGGACGAGGCAGGTGCTTTAAACGGAAGTACACCGTTTCGCATCTGTGAAATATTGCATACAAAGAGTGAAGTTTAAAATGTTGCATTTGAAGTGAGAAGTGGGATGTAAGTAAATGAAATTATGCTGCTGTAAGGTTATTACATTTGTGAAGTGTGACCTCGGAAATGCCAGGTGTGAAGTGGGATTTTTTTTTTAAGCCAGGTACTGAGTAGCTTGCTCCCTCCTTTGCCTCCCACTCACTGCCGTTCTGTCCCATAAATTTATTTAGTGTTCGTAAGATGAAGGATATGGGCTCTGGTGGTACAGTGACTAAAAGCTCTGCTGCTAACCAAAAGGTCAGCAGTTCAAATCCACCAACTGCTTCTTGGAAACCCTATAGGGCAATTCTACTCTGTCCTGGAGGGTCATTATAAGTCAGAATCAACTAGACAGCAATGAGTTTTGGTTTTGTAAGATAAGGGATGGTATGTTTCAATGAACCTAAAAGAAGTCAGTGTTGGATGTTTAAAGGGAAAATTGAAAGAGATAAATATTTGATGAGACAAGGAAGTTTTGACTGGCTGTGTATGTGCACAGCACAAACGTCTTTAGCAACAGTGTCACCAAACAGGTATAACAAAAAGAAAAATATCCTGTGTTCATTGAACAATGGGAGTTGATTGACGCATTGATGAATCATTGGGGTCGAAGGGCCACGGAGCTTACAATCTGCAATTAACTTCTATAGGCCCTCTTCAATGCAATGTGGAGATGTGGTGGTTGATACTGAAAGGAAGCAAAGGAGGGAGAGAGAGGAGTGTGTGAAATTTATATTTCAAAGCCAAGAATCCAGGCGAAACTTGGGGGAAGAAAAAATGCAAAACTCACCAAGTCAATTGAATACATAAGTCTTTTTGAACAAATCTTATAATGAATATTGTCATTCTTTAATTGAGCTGAGGCAACATTTATAATTTGTTGGAGATACCGTACTTTTGTTTTTAATGTCAGAAAGAACATATGGGATGTGGATAGCAGAAACTGTATTTTAAAGTGACTCATTAATTTGGAAGGACATACTCGATGCCATTTAAGAGGGAGAAATGCTTTCATATTATGAAAACCTACTTTAGTATTTTAAGTTTTTGAACAGATATTAAATATACATGGTTCAAAATTAAAAATGTGTAAAAGTGAAAAATTCTCTTCCATCTGTATTCACCAGTTATACAGTTCCTCTCTCCAAATCCTAATAATGTTTTCAGTTCCTTGTGTATGTTCCAGAGATATTCATGCATATATAAGATATACAAAAGGTTTCCTTTTAGCACAAATAAATTGGAAACAGTCTTCATATAAGGTTTGGGACTTTGCCGTTTTGTTATTATTGACAAATACCTTGGAGATCATTCCATATCAGTATATAATGGGATTTGTCATGTTGTTTTATTATGGGCGGAATTATGACTTTTGTTGGTCTGAGGGAATTTCACCTTTCCTGGATCCTAGGAACTTTAGCCTTTCTTGGGTCCTTTTCCCTACAAAAAATATTTAAAATTATATTTTATGACTATACTCACAAGAAGACTTATATAATGCAGGCTGGATTCATTAATATATATTCATTATTATTATATTAATTTTTTCCTCTGATATAAAAAAATTAAAATTAATACATTTTTATAGCTCCCCTAAAAGTATCGTGGGCCCTAGACACTCTGCCTGTTGTGCCTAATGGGATAAATAAGCCCTGGTTTTATTACTAAAAAGTATTCCATCATAAGGAAAATTATTTTAATCAACTCCCATTTTGATACTTAGATTGTAAATTTCTTGGTAATATGTTTTGTAGTAAATGGAGTTAATTTTGGAAACTACAAGTTAAATCAACAAAGCAAACTATAAAACTTTATATACTCATTTTGAAAGATACCATTTTCTGAACTAAAATTATTATTTTATTTGCCTGCATTTATAGGGGGAGAAGGGCTTGTGGTAAACCACACAGCTACCACATACTAGTTGGCCGTCTAAAGTAGCCCTTGTTAATGCTCTATCATGATTCTTTTCTGTTTTTCTCTATCCACACTCCATCTCCTTCCATTTATCCTCCATTTAGTCTGTTAATCTTTCCATTTTCTTTACTCATCTTCCTTCTTTCCTGTCCATCCTATAGACTTGCCTGCATAACAGGCTTATGCAAACATTTTAGTGGAAGCCAGGGATGAGAAAATGGCCAGTATTTATCCCAAAATTATTAAAATTTCAAAGTGCCTGAATAAAAATTCCTTGGAATATATGCATATGTACACATATGTTGTTAGGTGCTGTTGAGTCAATTTCAACTCATAGCAACCCATGTGACATAGTAGAACTGCCCCACAAAGTTTTCTCAGTTGTAATCTTTATGGGAGCAGATCTCTAGGTCTTTTCTCCCTCAAAGCCACTGGGTGGGTTCGAATTAGTTAGTAGCCCCACTCTTAGCCATTGTAGGGCTCCTTATGTGTATATATATATGTGCATGTGTGTATATATATATACATATATAAGTGTGTCTTCTAACACACACACGCACACACAAAACAGATGATGTGAAATACTTCATACACCAAATTATCAAATTGTCTTGTATCCAGGATTCCCATAAGTTCATCAACTGTATTATGTCTTTCTCTTTATCTAGGTTTTGACAAAATCATCTCTTCATTAAGAATGGTTGCTATCTTAGCATTAACATAGAGCTCTCACAACAGACTTAGTTGAGTATGGCTTCTCTAAGTGAGATATTTGTCTGATTGCTTTTACATTTTTGATCGGGGTTAAAACTAAAAAGAGGTCAGGGGTTAAGTAAATTTCTATACGACCAATTGGAGAGGGATGGTTGTACCTAGAAGTGAAAGCTGTTACTTCCAGTCAGTTTTTGTCATACAGGAATGAATGGCATCATTTGATTTTTTAAAAATAAGCCAGAAAATCAGACTCTCATGTAAAATCACTAATCAATGACAAGAAAGAAAGGAGGCTAGAAACAAGGAAGCAACGGAGAGAGACAGAGGTAGGTAGGGAGGAACTGCTTGCCATTGAATTGATTCTGACTCATAGCGACTCTATAGGGAGGGAGGGAGGAAGGAAAGAAAGAAGTAAGGAAAACAGTAAAAAGAAAGAAAAGAAAAAGGAAGGAAGGCAAGAGGTGGAGGGGGGAGGGAGAGAAGAGCAGGAAAGAAGGAAGAAAAAAAAAAATACTGTCCAGTCAGCACTACAGAACAAATCAAATATATCTGTAAAGCTGTATAACTCATGGGAAGGCAGTTTGTAACTACTGTGTAAGCTCCATGAAAGCAGGAATGTGTAACTTCAGGCTATCTAAAATAAGGGCCTGGCATATGGATGGTGCTTAATAAACATTGGTTAATTTACAGGATGAATAAGAAAGTAAGATTCTAATTCTGAATTTTGAAAAATATATTCTTTATTCATGCATCACAAGGGCCTAAGTAATAAAAAAAGGTGAAAAGATATAGTTGAAATTCTTCAGGCTGATCAAATTCCATGATTTTAAAATAAAAAACATACACGTATCACTAAATTGTTATTGTTAGGTGCTCTTGAGTCGGTTCGGAGTCACATCAACCCTATGTACAATAGAATGAAACACTGCAGTCCATAGAAACATCCTCACAAACATCACTAAGTATGAGCCATTGTCGCAGCAACTGTGTCAATCCCTCTCATTCAGGGTCTTCCTCTTTTTTGCTGACCCTCTATTTAATATCCTTCTTCACAGACTGGTCCCTCCTGATAACATGTCCAATGTGTGGGAGACGAAGCCTAGCCATCCTCGCTTCTAAGGAGTATCCTGGCTGTACGTCTTCCAAGACAGATTTGTTCATTCTCCTGGCAGTCCATCGTATATTCAATATTCTTTAACAATACCATAATTCAAAGGCATCAATTCTTCATTCTTCCTAACTTATTGTCCAGCTTTCGGATGCATATGAGGTGACTGAAAATTCCATGGCCTGGGTTAGGCACACCTTAGTCCTTAAAGTGACATCTTTGCTTTTTAACACTTTAAAGAGATTTTTGCATCCTCTGAATTCTTGACTGCTACATCCATGGGCATTGATTGTGGACCCAAGTAAAATAAAATCCTTGACAACATCAGTCTTTTCTTCATTTATCATGACGTTGCTTACTGGTCTGTTTTGGAGAATTTTTGTTTTCTTCATGTTGTGGTGTAATCCATACTGAAGACTGTAGTCTTTGATTTTCATCAGTAAATATTTTAAGTCTTCTTTGCTTTCAGCAAACAAAGTAGTGTTATTTGCATATCCAAACCAAACCTTTTGTCTTCAAGTTGATTATGACACATAGTAACCCTATAGAACAGAGAAGAACTGCCCCATGGAGTTTCCAAGAAGCGGCTGGTAGATTTGAACTGCTGACCTTTTGGTTAGCAGCCAAGCTCTCAACCACCACACCACAGGGCTTCATTTGCATATAGCAGGTTGTTAAGGAGTCTTCCACCAATCCTGATGCCACATTCTTCATATAATCCAGGTTCTCGAATTATTTGTTTAGCATACAGACTAAATAAGTATGGTGAAAGGATACAACCCTGACACACCCGTTTCTTGATTTTAAACCACATGGTATCTGTTCGAATGACTGCCTCTTGGTATATGTACAGCTTCTGTGTGAACACAGTTGAGTGTTCTGGAATTCCCACTGTTCCCTATCTTATCTATAATTTGTTATGATCCACACAGTTGAATGCCTTTGCGTAGTCAATAATACACAGGTAAACACCCTTCTGGATCCATTTTATATGAGTAATGATATTCTTCATTCCACATCCTCTTCTGAATCTGGCTAGAATTTCTGGCAGTGCCCTGTTGATGTTCTGCAGCAACCGTTTTCGAATTATCTTCAGTAAAATTTTACTTGCATGTGGTATTAATGATGTTATTTGAAAATTTCTTCATTCTGTTGGATCACCTTTCTTTGGAATGGGCACAGACACGAATCTCTTCCCAGCTGGTAGGCTAGGTAGCTGCCTTCCCAATTTCTCGGCCTAGACAAGTGAGCACCTCCAGTGTTGCATTCCTTTGTTCAAACATCTCAATTCACATTCTGTTAATTCCTGGAGCCTTGTTATTCTCCAATGCCTCCAGTGCAGCTTGGACTTTTTCTTTCAATACCATCGGTTCTTGATCATATGCTACCTCCTAAAATGGCTGAACTTCAACCAATTCTTTTTGGTACTTGACTCGGCATATCCCTTTCATCTTCTTTTGATGCTTTCTCTGTGGTTTGATATCTTGCCTATAGAATTCTTCAAAATTGCAACTTGAGACTTGAATTTTTTCTTCAGTTCTTTCAGATTGAGAAAGGCCAAGCATGTTCTTCCCTTTTGGTTTTCTATTTCCAAGTTTTTGCATGTTTCATTACAGTACTTTGTCTTCTTGAGCTGCCCTTTGAAATCGTCTGTCCGGCTCTTTTGTTACATCTCTTCTTCCATTTGCTTTAGCTACTCTATGCTCAAGAGCAAGTTTCAGAGTCTCTTCTGACATCCATTTTGATCTTTTCCTGTCTTTTTAATGACCTCTTGCTTTCTTCATGTATGATGTCCTTACACAACTCATGTAGTCTTTTGTCATTAGCATTCAGTGCATCAAATGTTTTCTTGAGATGGTCTCCAAATTCAAGTTGTATATACCCAAGGTCGTACTTTGGCTCTTGTGGACTTCTTTTGTCTTCTTCTTCAACTTGAACTTGAATATGAGCAATTGATGGTCTTTTGCAGTTGGCCACGGACCTTGTATTCACTGATGAAATTCAGCTTCTCCATCGCCTGTCTCCACAGATGTAGAGATTTGATTCCCATGCATTTCATCTGGAAACCCTGGTGGCAGAGCGGTTCAGAGCCATGGCTGCTAACCAAAAGGTAGGCAGCTTGAATGTACCAGGCGTTCCTTGAAAACTCTGTGGGGCAGTTCTACTCTGTCCTGTAGGGTCGCTATGAGTCACAATAGACTAGATAGCAATGGGTTTGGTTTTGGGTATTTCATCTCATGATGTCCCTGTGTATAGTAGCTGTTTATGTTGTTGAAAAAGGTATTTGCAATGAAGGAGTCCTTGGTTTGGAAAAATTCTATCATGCCATCTCAGGGGTTGTTTGTATCACCAACTCTATATTTTCCAAGTACTGGTCCTTCTTCTTTATTTCCAACTTTCTCATTCCAATCTTCAGTAATTATCAATGCATCTTGATTGTATGTTTCATCAATTTCAGACTGCAAAAATTGGTAAAAACCTTCAATTTCCTCATCTGTGGCGTTAATGGTTGGTGTGTAAATTTTAATAATAATCTTATTAACTGGTCTTGCTTGTAGGCATATGGATGTTATCCCATTACTGATAGCTTTATATTTCAAGATAGATCTTGAAATGCTTCTTTTGAAAATGAATGCAATGCAATTCTTCTTCAGCTTGTCATTACTGGCATAGAATACCATATGATTATCTGATTCAAAATGGCCAATACCAGACCATTTCAGCACACGAATATCTAGGATACTGACCTTCATGCAGTTCATTTCATTTTTGATGACTTTCAATTTCCTAGGTAGGTTTTCCTAAGTAAATTTTCATATATTTGTACAATTTTCGAACTGTAATGGGCCATAGGAGAAAACGTAATCCTCTAAATTTTATAGAAGAGTAAAGAGATGTCTAGAGAGATTGTGTGATTTGTTTTATGGACAAAATAGCTAGTGAAGAACAGGACTAAAGTAGACTCTACTGATTTTTACAAACTAGGCCATTTTGCACTACACAACGTTTTCTAATCTGATGCTAACACCATACGTCAGGAAACAATTTGATAAGTGTTTACTCCACGATATCCTCCTTAGGGTTTTAGATTTAATTTAGAAAGAAAAAGCAAGTCCTTTTAATAGAAAATAAATTAAAACAAACAATTTATTTGGGTTCTTTTATCTAAAGGGAGTAAACAAAACTAAACATTTAATATATGCAAATATTTTTTTTTAATTTCACTAGCATGATACCATCAAAAACAATTAAACACTGAATGAAATTTATAACTGTGGTTTGAAGACCATTTTATAGTGTGATTAGCTAATAGGAATGGATGATTTTTCTTTTTTTATCAGGGAAACCATTTCTTAAAATTGAAAATTAAGTAGTGTATCCACAGTGTTCATCTTTAAGGGAGACTAGGACCGAATGGTGAACACGTAAATATTACTGCCTAAAAAAATAAAATAAAAATAAAAATTTGCCTTTAAAAATTCAGCACCAGTTATAATTGCTGTATAAATAATTTGCTGCAAGCCTAACAAGATTCGAGCTTTCAGATCTAGGACTACCCCAGCAACCAACACTGTCATACAAAGAAGGAAGACGTAGGTATGTCATCAAATAAATATTTTCCTCTTACCAAAATCAAACTCGTTGCCGTGGAGTCAATTACCACTCATAGCGACCCTACAGGAAAGGGTAGAACTGCCCCAGAAGGTTTCCAAGTCTGTAATATTTGTGGAAACAGACTGCCACATCTTTCTCCCATGGAGCCACTGCTGGGTTCAAAACACCAAACTTTCGGTTACCAGCTGAGCCCTTTAATCATTGCACTGTTATAACCTCCTAATTTTGGTTTTATAGAAAGTGTACAGTGAAATAAACCTGTGATTTCGACCTACCTGCCACCCCAGGGATGCCTCGGAATGCACTTAAAACTGCTGGGTGAGCCCAAAGCGGGATGGGCAGGTTTGAGAGTGATGGATTTATTTTACACCTAGCACTTTAAATGCAGCCAGCAGGTCCATCTATACATTATGGCACATCAAACAAGTAAACACACCACAAGCTTATGATGTAATCCAGTTATTTCCCTAGTATTGCCCTCCTGCATCTTCACTCTTCCATTATTTTGTGACACTCTTCTTAGTCTCTTGGTTGTGGTTTACTTACGCTGCTGGCGTAGATACCTATTGTACAGTCAGTCTGCATCCTGGCCTAGTGCACTGCAGCCTTAAGAAAGGGTTTTGCAAAATTACAGAATATATATAGAACTATTAATTAAATTTTTCATATGTCTTACTGGAACTTTGTGAGAAAACATCACTATATTGGAGACAAAGAGTTAAGTTTGAGGAAGTAGAAACTGAGAATTCCAGTGTTCGGTAGCTGCACACATCCTGTGTTTCGTTAAGCAGCATCTTTGTTCAGCCTAAATCAATGGAGAACACCAATAAATATAGCAGTCCTAAAAACATACACTGAACATCCTGTTATGTGAAAACTACATATTATCTCAGAGCAGAAAGAAGAAAAGGGGGAAAAAAAAGATGAAAAGCTAATTCTGCACTTTAAAGGCTTCCTGACTAATCTGAAGTTAAGATAAATACAGCAAAGGGAAAAGAAAAGTATCCAGGAATGATGTAATCCACAGGAGAACGCTTTAGTGATTGCTTGTCACCAGGAAAAAAATACTTCCCATTCCAAGCATATGTCAATCAAAGATTATTGATGAAAAAATTTTTAATGGAATGCATGCTTTAATGTCAATCATTCATTATTAATTCATTCATTCACCCTTTAGCAGTTTCAGACCTGTACTGAACACTATATGGGCATCTCCAGTGCTCCCTCTTTGGGAGCTGCTTCACACCCATACTATTTTTTTTTTTAATTTTTATTGTGCTCTAAGTGAAAGTTTACAAATCAGCTCAGTCTCTCATACAAAAATTTACATACACCTTGCTATACACTCCTGATTGCTCTCCCTCTAATGAGATAGCACAGTTCTTCCCTCCATTCTCTCTCCTCGTGTACATTTGGGTAGCTTCTGGCCCCCTCTGTCCTCTCATCTCCCCTCCAGACAGGAGATGCCAACATAGTCTCATGTGTCTACTTGATCCAAGAAGCCCGTTCTTCACCAGTATCATTTTCCATCCCATATTCCAGTCCAATCCCTGTCTGAAGAGTTGGCCTTGGGAATGGCTCTTGTCTTGGCTAACAGATGCTCTGGGGACAATGGCCTCCGGGATCCTTCTAGTCCCAGTCTGACCATTAAGTCTGGGCTTTTTACAAGAATTTGGGGTCTGCATCCCACCGCTCTCGTGCTCCCTCAGGGGTTCTCTGTTGTGTTCCCTGTCAGGGCAGTCATTGGTTGTAGCCTGGCACCATCTAGTTCTTCTGGTCTCAGGCTGATGGAGTCTCTGGTTTATGTGGTCCTTTCTATCTCTCTCACGGAAACCCTGGTGGTATAGCGGTTAAGGGCTACAGCTGCTAACCAAAAGGTCGGTAGTTTGAAGGCGCTCCTTGGAAACTCTATTGGGCGGCTCTACTCTGTTCTATACGGTTGGTATGAGTCGAAATCAACTCGACGGCATTGGTTTTATTTTTTTCTGTCTCTTAGGCTTGTAATTACCTTGTGCCCTTGGTGTTCTTCATTCTCCTTTGGTCCAGGTAGGTTCAGACCAACTGATACATCTCAGATGGCTGCTTGCTAGCGTTTAAGACCCCTGACGCCGTTCTCCAAAGTGGGATGCAGAATGTTTTCTTAATAGATTTTATTATGCCGATTGACTTAGATGTCTCTTGAAGCCATAGTCCTCAAACCCCCTCCCCTGCTACACTGGGCTTTGAAGTGTTCGGTTTATTCAGGAAAATTCTTTGCTTTTGGTTTAGTCCAGTTGCGTTGACCTCTCCTGTATTGTGTATTGTCCTTCCCGTCACCTAAAATAAAACTTGTCTACTATCTAATTAGTGAATACCCTCTCCCTCCCTCACACCTCTCATAACCGTCAAAGAATATATTCTTCTCCATTTAAACTATTTCTCGAATTCTTATAATAGTGGTCTTATACAATATTTGTCCTTTTGCAACTGACTAATTTCACTCAGCATAATGTCTTCCAGATTTCTCCATGTTATCAAATGTTTCATGCATTCGTCATTGTTCTTTATTGATGCACAGTTTTCCATTGTGTGAATATAACATAATTTATTTATCCATTCATCCGTCGATGGGCACCTTGGTTGCTTCCATCTTTTTGATATTGTAAACAGTGCTACAATGAACATGGGTGTGCATATATCTCTTCATGTAAAGGCTCTTATTTCTCTAGGATATATTCCAAGGCATGGGGTTGCTGGATCATATGGTAGTTCTATTTCTAGCTTTTTAAGGAAGCTGCAAATCAATTTCCAAAGTGGTCGTACCATTTTACATTCCCACCAGCAGTGTATAAGTGTTCCAATCTTTCCACAACCTCTCCAATATTTATTATTTGGTGTTTTTTGGGTTAGTGCCAGCTTTGTTGGGGTGAGATGGAATCTTATCATAGTTTTGATTTGCATTTCTCTAATGGTTAATGATCGTGAGCATTTCCTCAGGTATCTGTTAGCTACCTGAATGTCTTCTTTGGTGAAGCGTCTGTTCATATCTTTTGCCCATTTCCTGTTTGGATTATTTGTCCTTTTGTAGTAGAGTTTTTGCAGTATCATGTAGATTTTAGCACTCAGGCGCTGATCGGAAATGTCATAGCTAAAAACTTTTTCCCAGTCTGTAGGTAATCTTTTTACTCTTTAGATTAAGTCTTTGGATGAGCATAGGTGTTTGACTTTTAGGAGCTCCCATTTATCTAGTTTTTCTTCAGCATTGTTAGTAATGTTTTGTATACTGTTTATGCCATGTATTAGGGCATGTAATGTTGTCCCTATTTTTTCTTTCATGATCTTTATCCTTTTAGACTTTATGTTTAGGTCTTTGATCCATTTTGAGTTTGTTTTTATGCATGGTGTGAGGTATGGGTCTCGTTTCATATTTTACAGATGGATATCCAGTTATGCCAGCGCCATTTGTTAAAAAGACTGTCTTTTCCCCATTTAACTGCTTTGGGGCCCTTGTCAAATATCAACTGTTCATATGTGGATGAATTTATGTCTGGATTCTCAATTCTGTTCCATTGGTCTATGTATCTGTTGTACCAGTACCAGGTGGTTTTGACTACTGTGGTGGTATAATAGGTTCAAAAATCAGGTAGAGTGAGGCCTCCCACTTTGTTCTTTTTCAGTAATGCTTTGTTTTTCTGGGACCTCTTTACCTTCCATATGAAGTTGGTGATTTATTTGGATCGGAATTACATTGTATCTATACATGGCTTTTGGTAGAATAGACATTTTTACAATGTTAAGTCTTCCTATCCATGAGCAAGGTATGTTTTTCTACTTATGTAGGTCTCTTTTGGTTTCTTGCAGAAGTGTTTTGCAGTTTTCTTTGTATAAGTCTTTTAAATCTCTGGTAAGATTTATTCCTAAGCATTTTCTCTTCTTGGGGGCTACTGTAAATGGTATTGATTTGTTAATTTCTTCTTTAATGTTCTTTTTGTTTGTGTAGATGAATCCAACTGATTTTTGTATGTTTCTCTTGTATCCTGGTACTCTGCTGAACTCTTCTATTAGTTTCAGTAGTTTTCTTGAAGATTCTTTAGAATTTTCTGTGTATGAGATCATGTTATCTGCAAATAGAGATACATTTACTTCTTCCTTACCAATCTGGATGCACTTTATTTCTTTATCTAGCCTAATTGCTGTGGCTAGAACCTCCACCACAATGTTGAATAAGACTGGTGATAAGGGGAATCCTTGTCTGGTTCCCATTCTCAGGGTGAATGCTTTCAGAATCTCTCCATTTAGGCTGATGTTGGCTGTTGGCTTTGTATAAATGCCCTTTATTATGTTGAGGAATTTTCCTTCTATTCCTATTTTGCTGAGAGTTGTTATCATGAATGAGTGTTGGACTTCGTCAAATGCCCTTTCTACATCAATTGGTAAAATCATGTGGTTTTTGTCTGTTTTTTATTTATATAGTCGTTGATATTGTTAGGTGCCGTTGAGTTGGTTCCGACTCATAGAGACCCTGTGCACAACAGAACGAAACACTGCCCAGTCCTGCACCATCCTTACAATAGTTGTTATGCTTAACCCCGTTGTTGCAGCCACTATGTCAATCCACCTCGTTGAGGGTGTTTCTCTTTTCTGCTGACCCTGTACTTTGCCAAGCATGATGTCCTTCCCCAGAGACTGATCCCTCCTGAGAACATGTCCAAAGTATGTAAGACGCAGTCTCGCCATTCTTGCTTCTAAGGAGAATTCTGGTTGTACTTCTTCCAAGACAGATTTATTCATTCTTCTGGCAGTCCATGGTATATTCAATATTCTTCGCCAATTCAAAGGCGTCAATTCTTCTTCTGTCTTCCTTATTCATTGTCCAGCTTTCACATACATATGACGCAATTGAAAATACCATGGCTTGGGTCAGGTGCACCTTAGTCTTCGAGGTGACATCTTTGCTCTTCAACACTTTATTTTGCAGCAGATTTGCCCAATGCAATGTGTCTTTTGATTTCTTGACTGCTGCTTCAATGGCTGTTGATTGTGGATCCAAGTAAAATGAAACCCTTGACAACTTCGATCTTTTCTCCGTATTGCTCATTGGTCCAGTTGTGAGGATTTTTGTTTTCTTTATGTTGAGGTACAATCCATACTGAAGGCTATGGTCTTTGATCTTCATTAGTAAGTGCTTCAAGCCCTCTTCACTTTCAGCAAGCAAGGTTGTGTCATCAGCATAACGCAGGTTGTTAATGAGTCTTCCTCCAATCCTGATACCCCGTTCTTCTTCATATAGTCCAGCTTCTGGGATTATTTGCTCAGCATACAGATTGAATAGGTATGGTGAAAGAATACAACCCTGACGCATACCATTCCTGACTTTAAGCCAGTCAGTATCCCCTTGTTCTATCTGAACAACTGCATTTTGATCTATGTAAATGTTCCTCACGAGCACAATTAATTTTTATTAATTAATTTTTATTGACTATTAATTTATATGGTGGACTACATTAATTATTTTTCTAATGTTGAACCAGAAACCCTGGTGGCATAGTGGTTAATGTTGAACCATCCCTGCATACCTGGTATAAATCCCATTTGGTCATGGTGAATTATTTTTTTGAAATGTTGAATTCTATTGGCTAGAATTTTGTTGAGGATTTTTGCATCTAAGTTCATGAGGGATATAGGTCTGTAATTTTCTGTTTTTGTGGTGTCTTTACCTGGTTTTGGTATCAGGGATATGCTGGCTTCATAGAATGTGTTTGGTAGTATCCCATCCTTCTCTATGTTCTGAAATACCTTTAGTAGCAGTGACGTTACCTCTTCTCCGAAAGTCTGGTAGAACTCTGCAGTGAATCTGTCGGGGCCAGGGCTATTTTTTGTTGGGAGCGTTTTGATTACCTTTTCAATCGATTTTTTTGTTATGGGTCTATTTAGTTTTTCTACCTCTGTTTGTGTTATTTTAGGTAGGTAATGTGTTTCTAGGAGTTCATCCATTTCTTCTAGATTTTCAATTTTGTTAGAGTACAATTTTTCAAAGTAATCTCATATGGTTCTTTTAATTTCAGTTGGGTCTGTTGTGATATCGCCCATCTCATTCTTTCTTTGGGTCATTTGTTTCTTTTCCTGTTTTTCTTTTGTCAGTCTGGCCAATGGTTTATCAATTTTGTTACTTTTTTCGAAGAACCAGGTTTTGGTCTTGTTAACTCTTTCAATTGTTTTTCTGTTCTCTAATTCATTTGATTCTGCTCTAATTTTTACTGTTTGTTTTCTTCTGGTGTCTGAGGGTTTCTTTTTTTCCTCTCTATTTGTTCAAGTTGTAGGGACAGTTCTTTGATCTTGGCCCTTTCTTCTTTTTGGATGTGTGCATTTATTGCTATAAATTGACCTCATAGCTCTACTTTCGCTGTGTCCCAATTGTTCTGATCGGAAGTGTTTTCATTCTTATTGGATTCTATGAATTTCTTTATTCACTCCTTAATGTCTTCTATAATCCAGTCTTTTCTGAGCAGGGTATTGTAAAGTTTCCCAGTGTTTGATTTTTTTCCCCTGCTTTTTCTGTTATTGATTTCTACTTTTATGGCCTTATGATCAGAGAAAATGCTTTGTAATATTTCCATGTTTTGGATTCTGCTAACGCTTACTTTATTATCTTATATGTGGTCTATTCTAGAGAATGTTCCCTGTGAACTAGAAAAGAAAGTATACTTTGTAGCTGTTGGGTGGAGTGTTCTGTATATGTGTACGGGGTCAAGTTGGTTGATTGTGGCATTTAGATCTTCCCTGTCTTTATTGAGCTTCTTACTGGATATCCTATCCTTCACTGAAGGTGGTGTGTTGAGGTCTCCTAGTATAATTGTGGAGTTGTTTATCTCACTTTTCAATGCTTTTAGAGTTTGTTTTATGTATCTTGCAGCCCTGTCACTGGATGCATAAATATTTAATATGGTTATATCTTCCTGGTAAATTGTCCCTTTAATCATTATATAGTGTCCTTCTTTATCTTTTGTGCTGGATTTAACTTTAAAGTCTACTTTGTCAGAAATTAATATTGCCACTTCTGCTCGTTTTTGATTGTTGTTTGTTTTATTATTTTCCATCCTTTGAATTTTAGTTTGTTTGTGTCTCTAAGTCTAAGGTGTGTCTCTTGTAGGCAGCATATACCTGGATTATGGGTTTTTTTTTTTTTTTTAATCCAATCCGCAACTCTCTGTCACTTTTTCGGTGCATTTATGCCATTTACATTCAGCGTAATTATAGATAGGTATTATTAGTTTTTGTTTTTGTTTTTTTTTTATTAGTTTAGTGGTCTCATTTTGAAGCCTTTTTTTGTGTGTTTTTGACAATTTGTTTTTTCAACTTACTTTTTTGTGCTGAGAAGTTTTTCTTTGTAAATTGTGTGTTCCTCTTTTTCATTGTATTTGAATTTTGTTTTTGCTCAGTCTTTTTGTTTATCTTGGTTTTTATTTTGAAGTATGGGATTGTTAGTCTTCTTTGTGGTTACCTTAATATTTACCCCTATTTTTCTAAGTATAAACCTAGCTTATATCTCTGTATATTGCCTTGATTTCCTCTCCATATGGAAGATCTATGCCTCCTGTATTTAGTCCCTCTTTTTTGATCATTGTAGTCTTTTACATAATATCAGTGATTCCCTGTTTTGAACTTTTTTTTTAATTAATCTTTTTTTTTTTTTTTATTTTTGTGATTCCCCTATGTGAGTTGATATCAGGATGCTCTGTTCTGTGTTCTTGTGTTGTGTTGATATCTGATATTATTGATTTTCTGACCAAAGAATTTCCTTTGGTAATTCTTGTAGCTTTGGTTTGGCTTTTGCAAATTCTCTAAGCTTGTGTTTATCTGTAAATGACTTAATTTTGCCTTCATATTTGAGAGAGAGTTTTGCTGGGTATATGATTCTTGGCTTGTAATTTTCTCCTTCCGTGCCCTATATATGTTATCCCGTTGCCTTCTTGCCTGCATGGTTTCTGCCAAGTAGTCCGAACTTATTCTCATTGCTTTTCCTTTGTAGGTGGCTCTTTGTTTATCCCTGGCTGCTTTTAAAATTTTGTCTTTGGTTTTGGTAAGTTTGCTGATAATATGTGTGGTGATTTTCTTTTGGGATCTACCTTGTATGGGGTTCGATGAGCATCTTGGATAAATATCCTTTCATCTTTCATGATGTCAGGGATGTTTTCTGCCAACAAACCTTCAGCAATTCTCTCTGTAGTTTCTGTTATCCCTCCCTGTTCTGGAATTCCAATTACACGTAAGTTATTCTTGATAGAGTCCCACATAATTCTTAGGGTTTCTTTATTTTTTTAAATTCTTTTATCTGATTTTTCTTCAAATATATTGGTGCCAATTGCCTTATCCTCCATCTCCTCAATTCTTCATTCCAATTTTCAATTCTGCTCCTCTGACTTCCTATTGAGTTGTCTAGTTCTGTAATTTTATTGTTAATCTTTTGAATTTCTGAATGCTGTCTCTGTGGATTATTGCAGCTTATTAAATTTTTCATTATGTTCTTGAAAAATCTTTTTAATTTCTTCAACTGCTTTATCTGTGTGTTCCTTGGCTTTTTCTGTACAGTGCCTTATTTCATTTCTGATGTCATCCCTGATGTCTTGAAGCATTCTGTATATTAATCTTTTGTATTCTACATCTGACAATTCCAGGAATGTATCTTCATCTGGAAGAGTTCTTGATTCTCTGTTTTGAGGGTTTGTAGAAGCAATCATGGTCTGCTTCTTTATGTGATTTGATATCGACGGCTGTCTCCCAACCATCTATAAGTTATTGTAATAATTTGTTTTTTATTTGCTTACTGAGTCTTATCTTTTTGTTTTGTTTCAATATACCCAGAAGGCTACTAGAGTGCTCTAGCTTGATTATTGGAGCCTTTGAAGCACTAATGTCCTATTACGAGATGGTTAGAGCTGTTACCAGGTATTTGAGCCTGTGAGTCCATTCACTATTGTTGAATAGAATCAGCTCAGGTGTCCTGATAGTCACCTAGTGTGTGGTGTAGGCTCTCGTCTACTATCTTAGAAGAGTAGTAGTGATGGTTGTATGCACTGGTTTCTGGTAGTGGCGGGGGTCGCTCTCTAATGAGAGCAGGATGCTGACAGCCTTCCCCCAAGTGCCAGTGAGGAAGGAGCGTCTTTGTTCTCTAGAGTACTCTGGTGGGTGGTCTCTGCAGCTTTACCTTAGGCACCCAGTGCTTATATCTGTAAAGACTGGTAGGCACCACTATCTTCAGACTCCTTTTGTGGGTGGCTAGGTGGTGTGGATGGAGCCTCAGCTCTGAGGTCCCTGCCATGGGTAGGTGAGGGCTCTTTTTAATAGGTAGAGCAGTATCAGACCTCCAAAACCTGCCTCTCCACTGCTCAGCTGAAACAATTATAGTCAGACCTCTAAAAGATTTGCCTTTGCATTATAATAGCCACCTTGTTCCATGTAGGGGTGAAAGCCAAAGTCTGTGGATCTCTTATGCCTGGAATGGAGCTACTTCTGCTCTGATCTTCTAGTTTAGGGGAGTCAGGAAAGTATTTTTCCCATGACTGTTAATTTGCTGCTTTTCCCAGGCCAGGACAATGGGTCAGAAAAAAAGCAGGGCACTTCTATTTTAGGCCTAGGTTTTTTTTTTTTTTTTTTTAATTTGAATGTTAATGAAGCCGGCTGTGGCAGGCAGGGGAAGGATAAGATAGATAGGAGAGAGTAAAAAAACAGACAGTAGCATGGTAAAATAGACAAAATCACTTATCTTGTGTTGAGAGCACTGTTTTATCAGAGGTTCCAGAGGTGTGTGTAGCCTGTATGAGCTGGCTGGGTCCCCGTTGAGATTTCCGTAGGGGGTTAGGGCTGCATCCTGTGCTTGCCATGTCTCAGGAAACTACCATCAGCCCCACTGCATTCACGCCAAAGAACAGCACCAAGGAATTGGAGCTGGGACCCTGCGTAGGCTTGGCAACTGGTTGCTACTTCTGCATGGTCTCTCTCTCCCCTGTCACTTAGGTCAGTGTGTAGCCTGTGTGCACTGGCTGGGTCCCTATTACCCCAGGGTGTCAGGGCTGCATCTCGTGCTTGCCATATCTCAGGAAACTACAATCAGCCCCACAGCATTCATGCCAAAGAACAGCACCAAGGAATTGGAGCTGGGGTGCTGCGTGGGCTCAGCAACTAGTCTCTGCTTCTGTGCAGTTTCTCGCTCCCCTGTCACTCAGGTCGCTTACTTAGTTCTGTGTTTGATGATCAGTATTCATAGATTGTCATATATGTATTCGATTACTTGTTTTTTCGGGTCTTTGTTGCAAGAGGGTTCAGCGGAAGCTTCTGCCTAGTCAGCCGTCTTGGCCCTGCCTTGCTCCCCTCATACCTATACTCTTAATTCCCCATCTAACCATATCTGGCCAGTTCTAGATGAACACCTGACCCAAGCTGGGGCAGTCAATCCATTACAATGAATTTAGAATTGACACTAAGATTTGACTCATTTCTGGGAATGCTGATTGAATGTATCAAATATAAAACTCAATAAAATTTTCTGCCATGTAGACTTGGGTTTAGCTAAAGCTGATTTGGACACATAAAGAATAGTAACTTGATAGGAAGATAGAAACAGAAAAGAATCTGAGGAGTGAATAGTGACTGTACATTGTTAGTTTGTTCTTTGTTTTGTTTTAAATAGCATTTTGGTTTCTAAGTCTAAAATTTTCCAAGGGCTGGCTACTGTCACACAATTGGGTTTTCTTGAGTTTGTACTTTTATAATATAGTCCCTGTTTAGCTGGGTTTTTTGTTTGTTTATTAATTTTCCTAGCATTGATTTGCTGTCTCCTACTTGCTTGTAAAACAATCCCAATTAATATTAGTTCTGAGAATGAGTTATTGTGTGAGCCATTGACAGTTTAAGTGAGATACAGTCCCAGCTTTTGAGGTACTCACAGTCAGATGAGGGAGCTAATCCAAGAGAGATAAATTTAGCAAAATTGCATTGAATTTCTTAAAAAAAAAATTACCAAGCAGGTATCATGAGAATACATAAGGGAATTATGTTGTTGAACAAAAGTGGATTAAAACTTTACAAACACTCAGTTAAATAATTACCTCTCAATAATAAAACGCATTTTTTTTTTTTTTTACCTCTCCATTTGTTCAGACAGAACAATGGGGATACTGCATGGTTTAAAGTCAGGAAAGGTGTGCGTCAGGGTTGTGTCATTTCACCATACTTATTCAATCTGTATGCTAAGCAAATAATCTGAGAAGCTGGACATATGAAGAAGAATGTAGCACCAGAATTGGAGGAAGACTCATTAACAACCCGCATTACACAGATGACACAACTTCGTTTGCTGAAAATGAAGAGGACTTGAAGCACTTACTGATGAGGATCAAAGGCTATAGCCCTCAGTGTGAATTAAATCTCAATATACAGAAAACAAAAATCCTCAAACTGGACCAATAAGCAACATTGTGATAAACGGAGAAAAGACTGAAGTTGTCGAGGACTTCATTTTATTTGGATCCACAATCAACACACATGGAAGCAGCAGTTAAGAGGTCAAAAGACGCATTGCATGGGGGCAAATATGCTACAAAAGTTCTCTTTAAACAGTTAAAAAGGCAAAGATGTCACTTTAAAGACTAAGGTGCGCCTGACCCAAGCCACGGTGTTTTCAATTGCATCATATGCAAGTGAAAGCTGGAGGAAGACTGAAGAAGAACTGGCGTCTTTGAATTATGGTGTTGGCGAAGAATATTGAGTATACCATACTGCCAAAAGAATGAACAAATCTGTCTTGGAAGAAGTACAGTCAAAATGCTCCTTAGAAGTGAGGATGGCGAGACTTCGTCTCACATAGTTTGGACATGTTATCAGGATTCGCCAGTCCCTGGAGAAGGACATCATACTTGGTAGAATAGAGGATCAGCCAAAAAGAGGAAGGCCCTCAATGAGATGGATTGACACAGTGGCTGCAACAATGTGCTCAAGCATAACAACAATCATGATGGTGTAGGACCAGGGAGTGTTTCATTCTGTTGTAAGTAGGGTTGCTATGAGTTGGAATTGACTTGATGGCACTTGACAACAACATTCATATGAGTAAATCATACATGAAGCTAACAAAATGGGACAGTGTTATATGAGTGAGATTTTAATGTGTTTCTAAAATTCTCTGCCCTTTAAGGATTTTAAATTTAAACACAGATTACTTTAAGTGAGTTTAGTATGAGATTGGCCTAAATGTAGCTTAGAGGTAGACTAGCGTGTAAGAATATTTGAATTTGAGATGACTACTAGATTTCTTTTGTAAAGCAGAATGGGGTAAAAGATCTTTGCACAAAATAGTGATGAAAAGTCATTGTCAGGAATACCACGTTATTGAAAAGAGTAGTGAGATTAGAAGTATTTCTGTCTGGGAAATTTAATTTCATTCTGGAATAGAACCTTACAGAATTTTACTTTGGAGTGACAGATCTTAAGTTTCTGCAAACTTCAGACTCTCAGCATATTCTAATTAAAGCAAAGTATTAGACATTCATCAAAAGTTACTAAAAAGTGGTCTTTTGTTAAAGGGAAAGGCATGTCTAGTGGATACATTGGAAATATTTAGAATTAGATTTTAGACTATTCTTTAGTGAAATTAAATTGCCTTAAAAAAAAATTGTTCATCAGAAAAGGATATACGGAATGGTGAAAACATATACTTACCAAGTAATTTTTAGTTTTTGTGTTTATTTTAAAAAACTGAGTTATTAAAGGGCAAGCTGATATATTAGCTTAAGGAAGATGTTTAATGTGTACAGATTTCCTATTTCTCTGATGAACTAAGCAATATTTTTTCTGTATGAATATGAAGAGAGGAAATCTAGTGACAGCTAAGACGTTTGTTGACAACCAGTGAACCCTAAGCCACCCTCATATCCTTTTTGAGTCTGCGAGTCTGTCACACTCCAGGGACTCCCATTCTCCCCATCTGTATCCAGTACATGTTCAGAAGAAAGAACTTAGGTTTTAGAAGTAATACTGCTGAAAGCTGGGAAGGGTCACTGAGAAGTTGAATTGTTACTAGTTAATCTGAAAAAAAAAAAAATAATCAGAGGTTTTATATCTAGACCACCCCTACCACAAAATTTTTTATTTAGTCTGGATGTATTTGTTCCCTTTTCCTACTTCTAGAGATCACACCATCTTTATTTTTTTTCCTCGGACCTCACCCTCCCTTAGAACTCAATTGAAAACATTCTTTCTCCAGCGTATCTTCTACTATTAGTCTTCTGTTAACTATGTCTCTTGCTCAACTTTTACCAATTTAACTCCACAAATTTGTAAATTTGAGTATATACTATTTGTGTCATATTCAATGTACTCACCGACTAATCAGCTCACCTACCACTTCTGAAAATTTTTTATGTGACATTCTGCCCCAAGATGTCCTTAAGGGTAGAGAAGGAGTCTTGACAGAGGATAGTGGAAGACAGCACAGGAAAAAATGAAATTATTTCAAGTTTCTAGCCCATGAAGTTTAGATTCAATAAAATGAATGTACTAGCATGAAAGTGTTCATGATCATTCCTGGTTCTTATGAAAATTTCCCTCTTGGGAAAGACAGGATTCTCTGCAGTGAAATGCTTTGTACCCAAAAAGTAGGCTTCTATGTAAAAGAAGACTTGCCTGCAGAATTCCTCTTTGAAAAATGGAAGCTTTAGAGGTTGCATCTTTGAAGGTTCTGCCTTACACAGCTTAAAAAAAAATAAAGAAGAAATTATTAGGTGATGTCACCATGGCCATATCTGAAATATTTAAATATTATTATAATTCTCCTGGATTTTATCTATGAAAAATAATATGCACTGTTAGGATAAGTCACACTAATCTATATCATATGATCTGAACCTACCAATTACATAAATTCATTTATGATTTAGCATTATCAGAGTTATAATGTGATCTAATAGGGCAAAAAACAAAAACTGTCAGCCTAAATCTCTAAGATATATTAATAAGCTCTTTGTATGTGTTGTTCCAACCATAATACTCATTAAAAATGACCAAGAGTATTATTTTAATCAGGTTATCTAATGCAAACAAGTAGTAAACCAAAATATGATAGCTAAAGCTCTGCTATGAATAGTAAAATATTTTAAAAATTATCTCTCATTAGGGTTTATTAGAAAATGGTATGTTCATGTTTGTTTTTCAACCACTAAGGAAATTAAGGAAGATAATATTTATAGAAATAATTTAAGAGCACTACCATTCTTAGTAATCATATTTATCTTTTATAAGCTTTCAGTTCAGAGTAGCAATTTCCAATGCGAGTTTTTCAGCATTCTAGGATTTTTTTTACTTAATTCAATAAGTCCCCCAAATTCTTGGGCCTTTTACTTAAAAATTCAAATTTAATTCATTTAAATTATGTTACTGAATATATTGAGTGGAGCCTGTAGCATCAGTATCACCTGGAGACTTGTTAGATATGAAAATTCTCAGTTCCCCACCCATCCTATTGAATCAGAAACTCTGGGGCTGGGCCCTGTGATCTGTGTTCATATGAGCCCTCTATGTGATTCTGAAGCATGCCAAAGTTTAAGAACCTCAGCAGTATGGTATTTGAACTATGAAAAGATTAGAATAGATTGATAAGATTAGGAGTTCTCTGTGAATTGAATCTTCTGAAGGCAAAAGTATATTCAATGTTGGCTACATGTGAGAATCACCTGGAAGTGAGACAGATAGGGCTAACTGTGACGGCAGCTGAACAACAACAAAAAAAGAACAAAAGAGCTGTTAAAAGATTACCATCTAGAAGTGGGATAAACAGGAACCCACCCTGTCAACATGAGATAAGATTGAAGCAACCCATGAATTACTATCTCCTTCTTAGTGTTTTTCTAGTCCCCTCCTCCTTTACAGGCTCTGCACGCACAGAAGAACAAAGTGTGACCGCTGTTTAACCTTCCTTAGCCCTCTGAAGATGGAGATGTAGTGCCAAAGATCAAGTGCACATGTGCTATATCCCATGATAAGTGATGCCAAGGGCTGCCGAGAGGACTCCATCTTGAACATCAGCAGGTTCCATCTTAGATTCCAGATGCCTGCACAACCTAACTAGCATACACCGACATTCTGAGAAGTACCCGCCCCTTAAAAAAAGCCCACTAATTATTCATTATTTTCTTGTCTCCACCAAACCCATATAAGCCCTAGCCTTGTTTCCCTTTTCGAGTCAGTCTTTTGGAGAGGCTTAGATCCCCCCTGACTCCTTTTTGCTTGGCTCAAGCAAAAAAAAGCTTGCTGAAGATAAAGTTTGTCTGTCACATGTATTCTTACTCAGGAAAAGACAAGGACCCTTTGTGTCAGATTGGCAATTGGTAACAGAAGCTTTAAAAAATCCTGATGCCAGAGCCACAACAAATAAGTAAGTGAGACTCTGTTGGTGTAGAATTCAGGCATAGTTTGTAAAGCACCCCAGGTGATTATAACATACAGCCAAATTTGGGAACTACTGCATTTATGGAGTGAGCTCTCAGAACAGAGTAGTGCTCTGGAAGAAATATGAAGAAATTTTCTAAGAATTAGGGCCACAGTTTGAGGGGATAGCAAATGATGGTGTTTGAATGCAGAAAAGTGCAGATACCCCTTGCTTCAGGTATATCACAGTCTCAAAGCTACCTGAAATGGCCAAATCTAATGCCTAGATTTTTCTCCACCTCCCACAATTTACTGGAACAAATAACCAGACATCTGAATAGAACAGCTAAAAAAAAGACAACACTGTAGAACTAGACAAACCAGACTTAATAGAGAAGCTAGTTCAAGAATTCAAAATAAGCATAATAAATATTCCGAGAAAACTGACAGTATATTGGCAGTGTGAAGAATATAAAGAAATGGTAAAGAAGAAAGAAGGACAACTATTGAACATAAAAAAGAACTCTTGACTCTTTCTATTCTCTATTGCCTTCTCCATTCCCTTGGGAATGTTATTATGAAATATAGTTAGTTCTGGGTTTGGTTTTAGAAATGTCCTTCCTTCTTTCCTCATTTTCTTCCTTCTTTTCATGCCTAATTTTTATGCTTGCTTTCATAGAAAATAATAAATGGATATAATTAACTTAATTATTTGTTCTTGCTTATTACATATCTGTCCAAAGTTATGCAGAAAATAAAATACATACATAAATAGAAAATGCAAAAATAAAATAAGATAAGCAAGTCCAACAATAATGGTCATTATAAAAATTGAAAATAGTATAACTTACTAATCAAATATAGAAACTCTCAAATTGAATAAAAATACAAGCATGATCCAACACTATTTTGTTTAAAACAAATAAACAAAACACCAAACCCATTGCTCTCAATTCCATTCCAACTCATAGCAAATAGATATATAAAACTAAAAAAAAAAAAAAGGAAGGGAGAAGCAAATATGTACAATATGAAGCAACAGCAAGTTAAAGCAGCAATTTTAAAAATAGTATAGGATTTAAAGCAGAAAACATCCTAATAGAATTAAAGGAACATTCTAAGGTCAAAGGCAACAACAGATTAAGAACATGCAACAATTATGGATACATACCCACTCAATGCTAAAACCATATATGTATTTATTTATTTTCATTGGAAGTAACATTTGAAAGACCTACAGAGACAAATAGAAAGTTATCAATGGTAGGTGGAAACTGTGCCAGTTATCAACTAATTGGGTTTCAGCCCAAATCACTCTCCACTCTCCTGTTCATGTGATACTGGAGCTGTATCTCATAGACATTTCTCCTTTGACAGTAGAGGGTACTGGAGGGACACTGCAAAAGGAAGAGACTTATCTTCTGATTCAGGTGTGATTTTTCTTCTTTTCCCAGTGGTGCTGGATTGGCACACAGGATGCCAAGTGGTTAATTTAAACACATTCAATCAAGATAACTTTGTTTCTCCTGATGATTCTGGCCAAATTAGTACAGGGAATAAATTGTGCATACGCATATCCACCTTACTCCCCTACTCTGCTAATTGTTATCATTACTTGGAAGGAAGAGGCCAGGATTTGGGGATGGATTAAATGTGGATACTTATTCTTATTATCCTTATAAATTGGCCTGTGAGCAGAACAATTTTATCAACCTGCTGCTTGAATCATTGTCTTTGCTGCTACTGTAGACAGAAGAGTTGGGCAGACTTGCATTTACCCAGAACAGTTAACGGGAATTTCTACAAATGTACATACCTGTGAGCCATTATGCAAAGCATCACTATAGAATATTTCTGATCCCTCAAAAGACTATCTCGAATCACCTCCCAATGAATACCCTTTCCCCAAGGCAGCGTTGTCCAAGGGCAACAGTAGCACTATTGACAGTTTGGACTTGAAAATTGTTTGGGGGCGGAGAGGGGGGCAGTCCTTTGCACTGGAGCTATTTAACAGTATCCATGGCTTCTCTTCACTTGATGCTAGTAGCATTTCCCCCACCTTCTGTTTTGACAAAGAACAATATTTCCAACATTGCCGAATGTCCTCTTGTGGGCAAATTGCTAACAGTTGAGGACCACGGTCCCAAGGAAATTATTATAGATTAATATCTCTATGTTGATAAAATATACCACCATGGATCAGTTTCACCTGTTGTTAAATTTCCCATAAGTGGTATTAGTATGCATTCCTTTCTGTCTTTGTCTACTCAACCCATGCCTGTTCTTTAGTGTAAATCCATCCATGCTGTTGTAGTAGACGTTGTTTCATTTGTGTTGTGAGATCCATCTATGTATCGTTGTATGTAGCAGTAATTTGTTTTTTTTTTTTTCATTGATGCAGCATTCCATTGTATGAATACACCACAACTTAATCAACCATTATTTTGCTGATGACATTTGGGCTGTTTCTAGATTTGGCCATTATGAACGAAGTGGCTATGAACTTTTTTTTTTTTTTTTTTACATGTCATTCCATGGGCTTACTGTTGGTGTTAGTGTTGATGTTGGTCTGTTGATTTTGGTGTCCATTAAAACTAAGAGCTTCTGTTATAAAAAGGCACCACTGAGAGAGTGAAGGAAAGTTACTTTGCATCACAAGGAGGGGGTTGAAACTACTATTCCAAATGATTTGTGTCTTTCTACAATGTCTTTGTTAGTTATTAGGCACACAGGTTCCTGGCTACCCCGGATGCCAGAGATCTCAATTTACCAGGGGAAAGGAGAGGGAAAGCAAGCCAGCTTACGGCAAATGAGGATGGTGTTTGGGCCTTATAGTTTTCTGGTCCAGGCCAACTCTTGACCACGCTGTTGTCGAAGGCTTGGATGTCAAATCAGCCTTGATCTCCAAGAATCTCTCGTGGATTTCTGTCACATCTCTTGAGCACAAGGGTTTGTTATCACTTAGTTCTCAACCTATGACAAAGCAATGTGTATTGGGTTGGGAGTGAACTAAGAGTAAGCCCAGGCGAGCTGCCGCAGCCCACTGTTTCTTAGCCCACTGAGTTTCAACCCTCATCGTACGACTGATATAGCAGAGCAACAAGGAATGTGTGTTAGACTAGGAGGAAGGTGGAGAGTAAGCCCTGGCAAGCAGCCACAGCCCACTGCTTCCCCTACCTCTTGGGCCCTAGTCCTCAACATATGACTGAGATGGGTGACATATCTAGGACTTGGGAGTAAGCCCGGGGGAGCTTCCACAGCCCACTGCTTCCCAGTCTGCAACGTATGACCGAGTTGGCCCTGGTTATGACTCCGAGCAAAGCTAAGTCTTAGTGTCCCTTCTTTTATACACGTTAGAACTCTTTGAGCCCATTTGGTTGGTGTTGATAAGTCCTTGTTTACGACTTAGTTGGAGCTCTTTGAACCCCTTTGTAATAATATTATAGCTTTTCTCATTATGAAAACTCCACACTTGTTCTATTGATGTATTTTTTTTGAGTCCAGTGTCATCTAATATAAACTTGCTATCTATACAGTAGTTTCATTTGCATTTGTCTTATATTTTTTCCTGTTCATTTTCTTACTTATTTACTCATTTATAGTTTTTCTCTTAAAAACTATGTGTACTTGATTTGCTTTATTTTTCTTTAAAAAAATTAATTTTTAAAATTAATTTGTACTTAGTGTAGTCACTTTTTTTTGTTTTATTTATCCCAGTGAATTTTGCATTCAATGTTTATTAGGCTTTCTTATGGGTTCTGTTTTTTTCTCTCATGAATTTTACTAGAATAATAATTTTCTTTGTTCTATCTTTGCCTTTAGTTATTTGAATGTCTTTGTGCAAAATTTGTATTTTCTTAATGGTATCTTTATTTAAAAAATATCTGTTGTATAACTCTTGAGAAATCTTAGACTTTTCTGATCTCTCATCCTTTGTATGTAACCTACTTTTTTAGTGCAGAAAGCTTTTAGGATCCTTTTCTTATTCTAAGTGTCCTGAAATGTTACTATGTAATGTTATGATGGGATTTTTGGATATATCATTGTCACACTCTAGTTTTGTTTTTTTTAATTGGTTATTATGATTATTTTCACTAATATAGTCTTCCCAGGATCTCAAAACTTCATATGTGAATGTTGGAACTTTCTCTTATTATCCCGTTTTACCTGAGAAGCAAAGTTTTCTATATGAGATTTTATGTACAAGAAGTTCTAGCCTGTGGGGGTCTCTAGGGGAGAGAGGAGGGTTACAGAAATAAATGCCTGACTCTTGCCCTGAAAACCTGTCAGTTTATTTTGGGAAATAGACACATAACCAACGACTTGAATGTAAACCTATCAGTGATGAATAGAGATGAATTGAATTTTCTTTCAAGGAAGAGAGGAAAACGGAAGGACAGAAGGAAGAACATGAACAGAGGAATAAAGCAGGGATGGAAGTGACAGGCATGGTTACAATGATTCAATAATCAAGTGAATACAAAGCCAAAAAGGCATGGGGCTGACTGCAAGGGCTACTACTAGAAATAATAGCATGGGTGAGGGGATCTGGAGGTTGGTGATTAGAAGTAATTAACAGATTTTGTTCAAGGAAGTGATATGAAAAGGCTTTGGTTTCAGCATGATAGCTCAGGAAGCATGTAGAGGATGACTTAGAAGAGAGATTAAAAAGGCTGTGAACAGGATAGTAAAGGAGAAAATGGAAGCGGGGCATTTATTTAAAGACATTTTGACACTCCCTTGTCAAAACTCATCAGTCCATTGGGTGTGGGGCAGTGTTGGAAACAGAATGTTCAAAGATGTCTCTTAGATTTCAGGTGTGAGTGATGGTGGATGCTGAGGTCATTAAATGAATGTTTAAACAAGATGAGAAAGCAGGTTTGATTGTAGATAAAATTTGTTTGGGAAGCAGCAGAGTGTAGTAATCAAATAAACCTGGGTTCAAATCTCTGTCCTTGCTTTTACTGGCTTTTTGGCAGTGGGTGTATTACATAATCATTCTGATTCTCAGTTTCTTCAAATGTAAATCATGTATAGTAATTCCTGCCTTATATAATTTATGGAGATTAAATTAGATAATGTACATGAAAGGTATTCCTACTTTTATCATTATTGTTATTACTATTATTTGGATTTAATATACTTAAGGTTTCTGTTGGACAACTGTATGGATATTCAATGTTTAGCAGGTGAAATAAAATGGGCTCTCCACTCAGAAGAAAATTTAATGCTGGAACAATAATTTTGAACCATTGATATCATGTAAGGAACTGTAGAAAGATCAAAGAAGTGTCAATTACATGGACAACAGAGCAGAGTAAAATCTTATGCTAAACCTGTCTGATAAATAATAGTTACTAATAAGAGGGAAAATCGAAACAGTGCTGTCTTTTAACTTAAGAGAGGGGAAAATGTCTAGGAAGACAGATATCACAAGAAATCAAGGCAACTGAGAAAGAAAAATCTTTTTGACAATCCAGAGATCATTTTCAGACAGTTTTATTGGAGTGGTGGAGGAAAAAACCACAGTTCAGTGAATTCAAGACTCATAGGGAGTCAGAAAAGTGAAAACTGGGTGTAGATTACTTTTGAACGTCTGTGTCAGAAGAGAAAGGAGCAGAAGCTGAAATACACTGAACTTTTTGTACATTTTCTGAGCGGAAAAGATTGAGCATTTTTGAAGGCCAAGGTGAGCGTTTCAGTTGAGAGGTAAGCTAGGGATCTGAAGAGAGTAGTAAAGGCATCATATAACCACTGAAGAGAGTGGGAGAAGAAGTCAACAGGAAAGTGTTTACTTAGCCCAACCATTAAAATGACCCTGCATCTTATATTTCCTCCTGTTCCTACTAGTGTATCTGGCTATAAAATATATACACCCTTTCCGGAGCCCTGGAAGAATAGTAAAAAAACATAAGATACTCTTTTTGATTGTTAGATTTTGTTTTAGCTTCTTGTCTCTTATTATTATCTATGCCTCATCCATCCTCTATCTGACTGTTCATGTTTCCAAAAAACGTGCATTTCACAAATAAATCCATTTTCTGCCACAGCAACTTATCCTATAGACTTTGTTATATTACAAATGCAACCTCTGGGAAAAAATAATCAGTGAGTGTTCAATGTTATGGAAACTTGTTAGAAAATGCTGACTTTAATACATAATTATAAGTTTTTTTTTTTGCCACTCCAGACTGATAAGGTGGACTAAATAGCAATTAGCATCATTGAGAAAGTTGAGCTTATCTAAAGAAAAAACCTAAAAAGGAAAAAAAAATCTAAACAAAATCCATGTTTCCTTTTTTTTTTTTTTTTTAATGTAAGGGTCAAATATTCCTTATATAGGGTTATTTTTTTATTTTATTATTACAATTCTATTACCAAGCAGGATAAAAACTCCAATGAAAGAAAATGAATACCCATTAACTAAAAGGAACTGTAAAAATGGCATGGGGGTAGCGTCTGACCTCCTCTAATTTCCCAAGAGGGAAAGAGAATCAAGATCAACAGCCCAAGCTGATTCCTATGAGGTGGAGGTTAAACATGCCTCCTCTCTCCACCATCTTTACCAACTCTGACACCAACCATCCCCCCCACAACACTCTCCTCTTCTCTGTTGGGTTCAATAATTCATTGCAATGGCCACACAGAACTCACAGATCAGGCTCACTATTATGAGGTTTATTAGGGAAGTAATAGTTACAATTCAGTCTCAGGAACACTCGAGGGTACAGTTCTTCCATAGGACAGACTCCCCCAGCCGTGCTCACAGGCCGGCCACTCCCTGGCCCTTGACCTCTACCCAAAGGCACACAGTTTTCTCTCTCCATGGTCTGAGAAGCCCACCACACCATCTCCTGCTGCCAGGTCTCTGCTACTGGGACTCTGCTGCCTAGTCTCTGCTGCTGGGCCCCTCCTGCCAGGTCTTTTCTGTCACTCCTTCTCACCGTCTTCAGGATTACAGTTTATTCTCTCTCTGTCTCCTGGTCTGAGAAGCCTCTTAGCACAGGGATCCTGGGTTCAAAAGACATGGCCGGCCCCTGGTTGTTCTTCCCTGGTGGTGGTATCTTCTATCTCTCCAACCTTTGGGATGGCTCATCTCAAGTCCAGTGGGATAGCAAAACTGACCAGTCCCTTTGGTGGGCCACAGTTACCCTATCATACAATCCTGCCCAATCGCTTGTGTGTGAGTTACAAGATGATGGCTAAAAAGGCCACAGAAAAGTGATCTATGGCACTATAAGAATGTTTGTGGAATGTTCTACTTCATTTACTTATAGATCAGCAAATTATTTTTATCCTATAATATTAGAAGAGAGCTAAGCTATGATTGCCCTGTTGTACATTTCTATTATGATTTTGTCCTTGCTGGTCCCTACATTTCTAAATACCATCTGCAGAGCTAATTCATAGTATATAAAATTGCATTTACCAATATTGAGCTATAATAGTGTAGAAAAGTTTCGATTCTGTAGTCACGTCATATTTGGTCAATAGCCAGTAATTGCCATTAGTGAGAAATGAAGCATCTACAAGAAGTGCCAAGTTGGTAAAAGAAACAAATCAAAGGGGGAGGAAGTGATCCGTACTGAGCACAGAAAAATCAATAAGGGGAAAAAAAAAAAAGCCTATCTCTTAAAATGAATGAAGAAGAGACTGGCTAATGTTTGAACTACATTTGTTCCATGTTAGTAGTCACCTGAAGCAGTAAAACTCAGCACAAAAATACTTTTTGTTTGCTTTAATTCTCTCTGACTGTGAGGCTATTCTAAAACTTTATACATTGGTTGAGCCTGGTAACATACTGCAAAAAGCATGTCTTACCAAAAAAATTACACTTAAACAGGCGAACTTACAACAAAAGCCTACACCATACAAAACTCTACAATATTAAGTCAGAATCCTGATTGTCATTTTAGACTGACATCACTCCTCCTGGCCTAAGTCAGATTGAATAAAGACCAGCATGTAAATTCTCAGCCTACTGCATAGGATCGCTTTGAGGGTAACTTAATTCAATGTTCTGTCCTGAAGCATTTAGAAAACTTGTCAGGACAATAGCCAAGAGGAATTCATATCTCTGAAGAGCTAAACTATTTCATGGATCCCAGGAAGATAAATGGGAGCTTTGACAAGAATGGAGAAAGTGACACTTCAAAAGTTGCTCTGCTACTCTGTTCAGCTTCTCCCATCAAGAAATCTTCCTCAGAAGAAAACTAAACATTTAAGGGAAAGATTCGTTCAAAGGACAAATGGACCACATCTACCACGGCCTCTACCAGACTGAGTCCAGCAAACTAGAGGGTGCCTGGCTACCACCACTGACTGCTCTGACAGGGATCACAATAGAGGGTCCCAGACAGAGCTGGAGAAAAATGTAGAACAAAATTCTAACTCACAAAAAAACGACCGGACTTACTGACTTGACAGAGACTGGAGAAACCCCGAGAGCATGGCCCCCAGACACTCTTTTAGCTCAGTAATGAAGTCACTCCCGAGATTCACCCTTCAGCCAAAAATTAGGCCCATAAAACAAAATGAGATTAAACGGGCACAACAGTCCTGGGACAAGGACTAGAAGGCAGGAGGGGACAGGAAAGCTGGCAGTAGGAAACTCAAGATCGAGAAGGGAGAGTGTTGACATGTTGTGGGGTTACTAACCAATGTCATAAAATAATATGTGTACTAACTATTTAATGAGAAACTAGTTTGTTCTGTAAACCTTCATCTAAAGTACAATTAAAAAAAAAAAAAGAAATTTTCCTCAGCTCTGATTGTCAATAGGGTTTTCCAGTAAGCCCACTGAGTTAACTTAAAAATGCAGAAAACCAAGGAAATTCAGGATTCTAGGGGAGCATTCAGTGCATCTCTTCACAGCTCAAAACACACTAGGCTTTATCTGTTCCAGGGATAACCCACAGTCAGGGGAATATTCAGTACCTACAAAGTGGGAGACCAAGACATGGATAGGATTATCTTTTTTTAATCATTAAGGCGCTGGGCTGCTAATCAAAAGGTCAGCAGTTTGAAACCACCAGTGGCTCTGTGGGAGAAAGATGTGGCAGTCTGCTTCCGAAGAGATTTACAGCCTTGGAAACCCTATGGAGTCACTATGGGTCAGAATCGACTTGAAGGCAGTGTTTTTTTTTTTTTTTTTTTCTAATCACGGAGTTTTTGGGGAAAGTAGAAAACCAAAGACCTGGAGTCAGAAAATCAAAAGGGAAGAAAACGTTCTGCATTTCAGAAGGTGAAGGGATTGAACTAAAAATTCAAGCCTTGAGTTGCAATATTGGAGGATTCTATGAGCAAAATACTGAATGATGGAAAAGCATCTAAAGAAAATGGAAAGAATACACAGAATGACTGTACCAAAAAGAATTGGTTGACATTCAATCATTTCAGGAGGTAGCATGTAATCAAGAACCAATGGTACTGAAGGAAGAAGTCCAAGCTACACTGAAGACATTGGTGAAAAACAAGGCTTCAGGAACTGACAAAATTCCATTTGAGATGTTTCAGCAAATAGATGCGGCCCTGGAGGCACTCACTCATCTATGCCAGGAAATTTGGAAGACAGCTACCTGACCAATTGACTAGAAGAGATCCATATTTATGCCTATTCCAAAGAAAGGTGATTCAATTGAATCAGAAGTTATCGAATAATATCATTAATATCACCTGCAGGTAAAATTTTGCAGAAGATCACTAGAAAGTGGTTGTAGAGGTACATTAACAGGAAACTGCGAGAAATTCAAGCCAGATCCAGAAGAGGATGTGGAAGGAGAGATATCATTGCTGATGTCAGATGGATCCTGGCTGAAAGCAGAGAATACTAGAAAAATGCTTACCTGTGTTTTATTGACTATGTAAAGGCATTGGACTGTGTGGATCAAAAAAAATTATGGATAGCTTTGTGAAGAATGGGAATTCCAGAACACTTACTTGTGCTCATAAGGAACCTGTACATAGACAAAGAGGCAGTCATTCCAACAGAACAAGGTAATACTGCATGGGTTAAAGTCAGGAAAAGTGTGTGTCAGGGTTGCATCATTTCACTGTACTTATTCAATCTGTATGCTGAGCAAATAATCCTAGAAGCTGGACTATATGAAGAAGAATGTGGCATCAGGATTGGAGGAAGACTCACTAACAACGTGCATTATTCAGATGTCACAACCTTACTCACTGAAAGTGAAGAAGACTTGAAGCACTGACTGATAAAGGTCAAAGACTACAAGCGTAGTATGCATTACACCTCAACATAAAAAATAAAAGGAAAACAAAAATAGTCACAAATGGACCAATATGCAACATCATGATAAATGGAGAAAAGACTGACATTGTCAAGGATTTCATTTTACATGGATCCACAGTCAATGCCCATGGAAGCAGCAGTCAAGAGATCAAAAGATGCATTGCTTTGGGCAAGTCTGCTGCAAAAGACCTCTTTGGAGTGCTGAAGGACAAAGATGTCACCTTGAGGACTAATGTGTGCCTGACCCAAGCCATGGGATTTTCAATCATCTCATATGCATGTGAAATCTGGACAATAAATAAGAAGACAGAAGAATTGACACCTTTGAATTATGGTATTGGCAAAGAATATTGACTATACCATGGACTGCCAAAGAATGAACAATTCTGTCTTAGAAGAAGTACAGCCAGAATGGTCCTTAGAAGGGGGGATGATGCTTCATATTAAGTACTTTGGACATGTTATCAGGAGGGATCAGTCCCTGGAGAAGGACATCATGCTTGGTAAAGTGGATGGTCAGCAAAAAAAAGGAAGACTTTCAATAAGATGGATTGACACGGTGGCTGTAACAATGGGTTCAAGCATAACAACAATCATGAGGATGACGCAGGATCTGTCACTGTTAGTCCTGTTGTTCAAAGGGTTGCAATGAGTCAGAACTGACTTGAAGGAATCTAACAACAAGGAAAAGAGTGTTTTTTTTTTTTTCCCCTACTAGTCAGATGATTGTTTATTAACTCACATCAATTCAAGGGCTTTGTGGTAACCATTCTTAAAGTTGGCCACCAATGCCTCTGGATATCACACCCTTGTTGTGAATTGGACAAGGGTTGGCCTGTAAGAACAGTCAAATACAGTAGAAGGGATGGTATGTCACATCTGAGCTTGGGTTATAAAAGATTGCAGGTTTCAACTTGACTGTCCTCTCTTACTTGAATCACTCAATCTTGTTGAAGTCATGTAGTAAGCAGCCCCACAGAAGTGCCCACATGGTGAGGAACTGAAGCTTCCTACCAACTGCCACGTGCGTGAACTTAGGAATGGAAACCTACAGCATCAGTCAAGCCTTGATGACTGCAGCCCTGGGCAACAGATTGACTGTAATCTTGAGAGAGATCCCAAGCCACAAACACTCAGCTAAGTAGCTTCCGGTTTCCTGACCCTCAGAAACGTGTGACATAATAAATATCTGTTGTTTTACGACTAAATTTGGGGTTATGTGTTATACAGCAATAGATAAGCAAAGCAGGCTGTTTCCATCTACACTGGGACACAATTTCCTTATGTTCAAAATTATTTATTTTTAAAAATAAATGATGTCAAAGATTCTGTCAGTTTAGGAAAGCCATTGATGGTATGGGTACTCTTTCAATACTGTGCTGCCTTGTATACTGGAGATTTAAAAGAAAAACTGTTCTATTCTGGTTTTTAGAATTTTAGGTGATCTCATTTACTTCATGTGTCTAGGACATTTACTTCATAAGTCTAAGACAGGTGCTAAGGTTAGGAACAACCTCTGTCTATTGTAAAGATTTACATTCTGAAATTAAGCACATGTATTATCCTTCTTTCTCTAAGTAATTCTGGCTGATTATACTAGTCTACATGTGTAAGTTGGAGATAATAATGGTACTGGGTGGTAGTAGGAAAAATAAAATGACTAGATGTATGTAAAGTACTTTTAACATTGCCTGGAATTTTATAAACACTATATTATTAAGATTATTCTGCGCCTATCATCCCGACGATTGGCAATATGATCGAGGAGATCTCAGCCTGATCATAAAGATCATCACCTCTAACCCAAAGTCCGTTGTCTCAGGATTATTCTGAATTCTTCATATGACATTCTTGTTTCTCAAGATATTCAGCTGAACCTCCCAGCTTTTGAATAATTCCCTTTGCCAGCACCAGTTTATTGAACAATATTTGAATTTAAGCATAGCTTACCTATCAATTAAGAGAATGTTGCAAAGCACTTTAGCAACAAAAAGGAAATGTCATTAATTTCTGGGCGTTCACTTTATGAGAAAAGGAAACAATAGTTGTTTAAAGGACTACAGAGTCGATTACCCCAAAAGAGTAATAGAAAAAAAGCATTAGTAAAGCAAATTTGAATGCAGACACTGCCACGTGAGCAATCAGCACATAATGCGCCTTCAATTCCTACTGGAGTTATCCTCAGCAATTATGTATGTAAATTCTGAGTTCATGTATGTCCTTTCTTTAAAATATTACTTATTGTAAAAAAAAACAAAACAAAAATACTTGTAAACATAATATTAGTTCAATTGTTGTTGTTGTTAGGTGCCATCCAGTTTGTTCCCACTCATAGTGACTCTAGGTACAAGAGAAGAAAACACTGCCCTGTCCTGAGTCATCTTCAAAATCATTGCTTATGTTTGAGCCCATCATTGCAGCCACTGTCAGTCCATCTTGTTGAAGGTTTTCCTCTTTTTTGCTGACTTTCTATTTTACCAAGTATAAGGTTCTTCTTCAGGGACTGGTCCCTCCTGATAACCTGTCCAAAGTGTTTGAGATCAAGTCTCGCCATCCTCTCTTGTAAAAGCATTCTTGCTGCAGTACTTCTAAGACAGATTTGTTCCTTCTTCTGGCAGACCATGTTATATTCAATATTCTTCACCAAGACCATAATTCGAAGGCATCAGTTCTTCTTCAATCTTCCTTATTCATTGTCCAGCTTTCACATGCGTATGAGACAATGAAAGTGTCATGATTTGAGTTAGGTGTACCTTAGTTCTGAAAGTGAAATCTTTGCTTTTTAATACTCTAAAGAGGCCTTTTGCAGCAGATTTGCCGAATGCAAAACGTTGTTTGATTTCTTGATTACTGCTTCCATGGACATTGACTGTGGATTGAAGAGAAATAAATTACTTGAAAACTCCAATCTTTTTTCTGTTTGTTGTGATGCTGCTTATTGATCCAGTTGTAAGGATTTTTGCTTTCTTTATGTTGAGATGTAGTTCACAGTGAAGGCTATAGTCTTTGATCTTTATCTGTAGGTACTTCAAGTTCTCTTCGCTTTTAACATGCAAAGTTGTGTTGTCTGCATATTGCAGGTTATTAATGAGTCTTCTTCAGATAGTCCAGCTTCCCGGATTGTTTGCTCAACATACAAATTGCGTAAGAATGGTCAAACAAACTACCTTCATGCACACGTTTCCTGATTTTAAACCATGCAGTATCCTTTTGTTCTGTTGAACAACCACCTCTTGGCCTATGTACAGTTTCTCCAAGAGCACGATTAAGTGTTCTGGAATTCCCAGTCTTTGCAATGTTATCCATAATTTGTTATGATCCACACAGCCTAATGCCTTTACATAGTCAACAAAACAAAGGGAAACATCTTTCTGGAATTCTTGCTTTCAGCTAAGATTCATCTGATATCTGCAATGATATCCCTCATTCCACATCTTCTTCTGTATCCAGCAGAATTTTTGGCAGTGCCCTTTCAATGTACTGCTGCAACTGTTTTTGAATGATCTTCAGCAAAACTTTACTTGCATGTGATATTAATGATATTGTTTGATAATTTCCATATCCTGTTGGATCCCCATTTTTTGGAATGGGTACAAAAATGGATCTCTCTCAGTTGCTTGGTCAGGTAGCTGTCTTCCAAAATTCTTGGCCTAGACCAGTGAACACCTCCAGTGTTTCATTCCTTTGTTGAAACATTTCAGTTGATATTCCGTCAATTCCTTGAGCCTTGTTTTTTGCCAATGCCTTCAGTGCAGCTTGTACTTCGTTCAGTACCATTGGTTTTTGATCATGTTCTACCTTCTGAAATGGTTGAACTTTGACCAAATCTTTTTGGTACAGTGACTCTGTGTATTCTTTCCATCTTCTTTAGATGCTTCCTATGTCATTCAGTATTTTGTCCATGGTATCCTTCAGTACTGCAACTCGAGGCTTGAATTTTTACTTCAATTCTTTCAGCTTAAGAAATGCTGAGTGTGTTCTTGCATTTTAGTTTTCTATTTTCAGGTCTTTGTACATTTCATTATAATACCTTACTATGTCTCTCCTAATTGCCCTTTGAAATCTTCTGTTTAGCTTTTTTACTTCATCATTTCTTCCATTCACTTTAGCTACTTTATGTTCAAGAAAAAGTTTCACAGTCTCTTGTGACATCCATATTGGTCTTTTGTTTCTTTCCTGTCTTTCTGATGACCTTTTGCTTTCTTCATGTATGGCTTCCTTGATGTCATCCCACAATTCATCTGGTCTTAGATTATAAGTGCTCTATGCATCCAATCTATTCCTGAGATGATCACTAAATTTAAGTGGGATATTCAAGGTCATACTCTTGCTCTCCTGGACTCATTTTAATTTTCTTCATCTTTCACTTGAACTTGCATATGGGCAATTGATGGTGTGTTCTGCATTTGCCCCCTGGCCTTGTTCTGACTGATGATATTGAGCTTCTTCATGGTCTATTTCCACAGCTATACTCGATTTGATTCCTGTGTATTCCATCTGGCAAGTTCCATGTGTATCCAAACAAAACAAAACAAAAAAACCCCATTCCTATGGAGTCAGTTCTGACTCGTAGTGATATAGGACACAGTTAAACTGCCCTATACAGTTTCTGTGGAGCAGCTGATGGATTTGAACTGCTGACCTTTTGGTTAGCAGACATAGCTCTTAATCACTATGCAACCAGGGCTCCTCTACGTGTATAGTCACCGTTTACGTTGTTACAAAAGTTAGGGTTTGGTAAGGAAACACAACTGATGCGAGGAAATTCAAATAAGAGAATTTAATAGAGAACTACTTGAAAAGTATTGGAAGAGCTAAAAGGCAAATAAAGGTAAGATTCAGAGATTAGCCGTTGAAAAAAGGGATGAGGTGTTGCTATCAGTGCACATCAGTCAGGATGTGCAGCCGAAGTTGGAATTATGGAGGGAGCTTGGCCCATCATGAAGGGAGAGATTGTCTTGTTGGAGCTGGAGTCATAGAGGAGACACCTCTGCTGGAGGTGCCCTCTACAGCAAGGAGAGAAGGAGAAAAACATCTTACCTCTTCAGACTCTCACATGCCTGTGCCTCCTACTGGTTGAAACTAAAAGGAAGTTACCCTGCAAGGAGCCTCTGAAATTGAATTTACAGGGTCATCAAAGCAAGAGAAAGGTGGAAAATGGGCCTGAGAGCAAGCATGGGAAACCAACATAATATGCATTTTAGAATTGATTAAATATGACATTTCTCTATCACTATTCTTATCACCAATGTGATCATAAAATGCATGCTGTTTATAACCTGTTTCATATTCAACAACTAATCTTTCATTCCTAGATCTGTCATTCTAGATCTATTTGTCTTTTTTAGAGGCTACATGGTACTGCATTGTTTGGATGTGACAAAATTTGTTTAACAAATCCAATATTAACAGGTATTTAGGTTATTTACATTTTCACTATTGTAAGCAATTCTGGGATAAACATTACTATCCATACTTTTAGATCTAACTCTGTATGATTTAGTTTTTGATAAAATTTATTAGAGAGACTCATACAAATGTTTACATTGCCATGTAACTCTATAAAATTTCACTGATTTTATACTTTGCATATGTACACTTTTTTTTGCCATTGTCTTAAAGATATTTTAATCATTTAAAGATTAACTATCAATCAAACTTTAGCCCAAGGATAGTTATTAAACTAGAATTACTTTGAGTAAGATAAATATTCAAATTATAAGTTTTCTAGCAAGATCATTTGTTGTAAGTAGAAAAGTGAAGGTTGAATTTTAGAGTCATATAGACGTTTCACAGTATTCTGTAATTCTACATGCTAACTAATGATAGGTTATTTGATTAAGTTATTTAAACTTTGAATTTCAATTTCCTCTTCTATGAAATTGGAATAACAATTGTCATCTTTAAGTTTGTTATAAAATTATAGAGACTATGTCTAGCATATGGCATGTAGCAGACTCTTAATAAATGTTATTCCCACATCTCCAGCATCGATCTGAAGCAATTCCTTGCATTTTCCTTTTTTGTATTTTATTTGCAACAAATGACATATTTGCAACTAATTTTCTCCCAGTTGGTTCTCTGTTCACTGATACTAAAATTTAAGGGTCTGGTTAGGACCAAACACCATGATAAATGTGGTCTACAAAAGAAAAGATAAGATCTACAGATGTTGAAATGTTGAAAGCAATTGAAATGCCTATTTCTACTTCATGTTATAGCAAAGATTGAATGACACAGTCTAGCCATTTTTTGTTTTGAATTGATAAAGTAGGGCTTTGTAACTCTAATGAGAAGGGATTATTCGTATCTACTCATTTGGCACCTGCATATTAAACCACCAACCCATCATTCTATCTATCCATCCATTCATCCGTTAATTAAATATATTGATTGCCTGCTAGTGTCAGGCACTATGCTGGGTGTTGTGAATACGATGAAAACCAACCAATGAATTAAACCAATAAAAGTTAAACAAACAAACAAAAAACTCATAAGACTCAGAGTTTATAGGGGTTGAGATATTGCTTTTAAATAATTATATAAAAATATAGGATGATATTTCATGACAAAAGCTATGTAAAAGTAAAAGACACAGCAAAAAATTATAAAAGAAACCCTGGTTTAGTTTGGCAATTGAGGTAAGGTTTTCTGAAAAAGATATTTTAACAAAGACTTGAAAGATGCTTGGAAGTTACCAAGACAGAGCAGGGTAAGAGTGTAGCAGAAATAATGAATTAATTTATCAATTTTAAAGTAAGCTTCTACTTCCACTAGATTACGGTCCATTAACATAGTAAATATTCCAGTTAAAATGCTTAGTAAACTCCATTCATGACAATCTGTAAATCTGGGCATTTAATTTCACCTTTTCTATTTGAAGAGTAGGTTAGCTCATAGTATGATGATTTCATTTTTGAACTACTTACACATTCATCACTTTCTGAAAATACCTGGTAAGAATAATACTAAAAATAGTGTAGGATTTTGTTGACATTATTTTGTCCTTTGGTTCAGTGATGTGGACTCAATTTTTGGCTACATATATCTGGACCATTTGGTTAAAAGTACTAAGACCGATTCAATACAGTTTAATAAAAAAAGACATTTATTGACCCATGTCGCTATGAGTCAGAATTGACTCGATGGCAGTGGGTTTTTGGGTTTTTTAAATTAAGATTATTTTTAGACATTATTCTTGACTGGATAGATGTAGGGACTGAAATAATGTTATCAGAATCCTCTCAAAATTGATCTCACAATTGTGCAAACTCTGAGCAGAGAGCTATTTGAGATCAATATAGATGCCTCGTTATTGACTTTTATACAGTGCTTATATTCTAACACTTTTTTCAAAATTCACATTTGGTAGGAAATATCTTGACTTGCTGCTGCTTTTGATTGAACTGGAAACGTGTCCTTGATAAGGAGAATGGGAAAGTACACATTCTTTTCTATGCAGTTGACAGGCATGAATATTCTTAAATTTGGAGCCAACTTAATTCATTATACAATTCTGTTAGGCAGAATGTCCTTATAGCAACTATTCCAAAATCAAAGTCATCTTTTGCTTTTTGTAGGTGTCCTCCAACAATTTATTGCCTTGTATTCAGTAAATGACACACACTCACACACCCCCCACAAATATAAGTACATGTTTTTCTTTTTTAATCAAGCAATCATGGCCAAAATGGGTTGTTTTCGGCTGCATGTATTTTCTAGGCTAGTATTCTTTCTGTCATCGTTTTTGCTATAGACCTTTAAAACATCCATTGTCTATACATTCATTTTTATAATATGATTTCCCTGTGGCCTTGTAGAAGCCCTAGCACCTGCTCTCAGGAATTCTTCTGTATCCTGCCTCAGTGGAGAGGGAGAGTACCCTTCTATTAAATTAGGCGTATTTGTTAGTGTGTTTATCTTTCTTATTCTCTCTCTCTGATAAAGGGCTGTCATTTCTACCTCCTGCTTAGCCTGTTAACTCCTGTCTGGCTTTGCCTTAAATGGCAGCACAGAATAAGAATACATTCACTCCGGGCTGGTGGGGCTGGCGGGGCAGGTCAGAGAGAGTAACCTCAAAGTCACTACTGCTGAAGTCTCAAAGTCTTTGTGATGATAACAAATATTTACAAAGGATTTCCTGAAAGATAAGTAGTCCTTTTTTTTTTTTTGCCCATAGTTTCTTAAACTTGCTAAGAAAGGGTCTAAGAAGACCTCAAATAACATATAAATTACATGTGTACAAAAAATTTTTTTTAATAGACAGTCTATTATTTACATCAAATTTTCAATGTGGTCAAACCATTAAAAAAAATGGTGAAGAATTATCTTACCTGATATTTTAAAACCTATGGTTGAATTAATGCAAAAGAGCAGAGAAATGTATATCTGGACTATATAATACTTAGGTACTCATAGAATTGCATAAATTTAATTGTGTCTGAGTTGAGAATGTAAAAAAAAAAAGTTAAAAACAACAGCAACAAAAACAAAACAGCTCATAAAGCTTGAATGAGCAGAGATATTTATGTTTGGATTTCATATGAACAATAGGTATGGCTCTCCTGAGGAACTGGTCTATCTTCATCTTTTGGACGTTGTGGCTCAAGTAACTGGGTGTGTTTCTTTCCTGTCACTTTACTGTTTGACGTTGCACTGCCAAATTAGAGGCTCAATGCTAGCTATTCTACCCCAGGGCGTGCATTTTGTTCACTTTTGAATGTATTCTATTGTTTCTACCCTTTTTTACCTTGGCCACAACTTCTTCACTTCTTTTTGATATGTATTTTGTCGTACTTTTTTTTTTTTGTATTTTTATAAGCTGCTCTAAACAATCTCAAAGGCACTGAGTGTACAAATATAAATGAATAAATAAATACTAATTAGTGACAGAGTGGGCATATAAATCTTTTTTGCTTGTTTTACCTGTTTTTTTCCACTTAGACTACGGTTTTAGAACTGTTTCAGGAATGGTTTCTTGAGTAACATACTTTGGTAGTTTTATTAGTGTAATTGTTTGTTATTAAAGTTTAAAAGTTGCTAATATGTCCTTCATGAAGTAGTAAGAGAAGAAGAGCTAACAGTCAAAAAAGAATACAAAGCATCCTAAATACAATAAAACAGGAAAGTTCTTTCTTTCCCCTTTAGGTTCGAAAACAAATTTTAGGCATCACTGCTTTGCTGCAGCTTGTTCAGAAAAATTTAACAAAATGGAATATAGTACTCAGAATGTGTCACTATGTCTTCTACATATAAACATAATTACAAGTTTTTGCCTTGGGATGTATTTTAGGGTACACTCGTATAATATGTGTGTATTTTTTTTTTAACTAAGCTTTTTTCTTTTAGTAAAATTGCAGTGATTTATATAGCCCTCTTTTTATTTCTTTTTGTTTTAAACTTGCATTTTTAAAAAAGTTAGCAATAAATATTGCTTCTTTACTGCCGTTTGGAACAAATGGGTTGCTGACTACTGTCTTATTGTATCGTTGTAGAATGTACTGATGAATGGAAAATAGCGTAGAAAAAGGATTGATTTTTCTCTTTATGTCCTAGGTAGACCTTCCCATTCTACAATGTTGCCTGTAGAATAATCATTTGAATGTATGTTCACTGGTTAAGGTGAAACCCAAGGCTTGGGCATAGCAATCCAATAAGCAAACCCTATGGATCTTCTGTAAACCATTTCCTTCTAGCCAGGAATTCAGTGTGATATAATGGTAACGGAGAGTCTTAGCCTAGGTAGGAATGCGGGCGTTCTACTCATGTTACGCAAAACTCTAGCAGGGACAGATTATGTAAAATTTAAAAAGTACTGTTAATTTTTTTTTTTTTTTAACCTGAGTGAATGCTTACTTAGTGCTTATTTAAAACCAGGCATTCCATGTAAACTCTTCAGTGTGTCCATTTAAAACACCATGTTTTCCCCACCTACATATGTCTTTACTGTAGCTCTCCTCTTTAAAGGCTGTTCCCTAACACTAAAGAATACGCTACATACATTCTTGAACAAAGTGGCAAGTCTCTATCTTCGCATATCTAATCCCAGCCTCTCTCTTACTGAGAAAATTTCTATGCTCAATTCAGTGCCTGGGATATGACTAAAAAAAAACTAGTGCTCAGTAAATATGTGTAGAATAATTGATGCATGGTAGGGGAAAGGAAAGGCTCTGGATGGTGGACCTGTGGCTCAGATACAGCTGTCAGCAAAGAAAAATGAAGTGCCCTGGCTGACAAAATCCAAGTTTGTGAAAGGAGGAAGTAACCATCTGTTTGCTCCTAGTCAGAGAGCTGATAGTCACTGCTCCCATTCACAGGAGGATGATTTAATACTGGGCTGGCAGGTATGGCCATAGCTGTATTCTTACTGCCAGAAGTAGCAGATCTAGTCTGTCCTTTATAGAAGGGGAAGAAAACATGAGCGTCACTTTCTTCACAAACCTGAATTGCTAAATTGTAGACTCTAATATCCAAAGACAAAAACCTGAGATAGTGTTTTTTTAGGAGTTGCTCATATATCCTGAGGGTCAAAAAATAGCAAGTAGGCAGGGAAAAACTCTTTGCAGCAGAGTCGATTCAGACTCATAGGGACCTCTGCAGAGCAGAACTGCCTCATAGGGTTTCCAAGGATCGCCTGGTGGATTCAAACTGCTGACCGTTTGGTTAGCAGCTGTAGTTCTTAACCACTATACCACCAGTGGAGCTAAAACACTGTAGACTTAAGAACCTAGTATGATTGAGGGTGAAAATTTGAAGGAGCGCTTCCTAGAAGGTATATCCTACCTTTGAAGAACCTCAGTGTTATTGTGTAAAATAGCCTCTAAGTTTAGAAGAGAGTACAGAGGTATACATTCAGGGATATGGAACTACAGTAATTCAAAGGAGGTAAATTTTTTTTTTAAAGGCATACATCTAGGTTCTTCTGCTAAATCCTGTTGAAAGTCCTGACAAATTAAGTTTTTTATTCATGTCTCTGCATTACTACATTATCTGTAAAGATTTGACCTGAGAAGCAAAATAACTATGAATTATCAGAATAAGAGATTTATTATAAAGTTTTAGACCTTATAGCACTATGGGAGCAATAGAGAAGTCTATGTAAAACTGTTGCCTACGTGTGTGGTGTTTGTCCTCAAGGATCTGGAGGTCAGCCAGGTCTGCAGTACAGAATGAAAGCTAGATGTGAAGAATAGGAGGCCTGAGAAAAATTGGAATCTGTGAAGACACACTGTAACATATGAGGCCAAATGGAGGCCACATCTGTCTTTTGCTACCTCCAATATTCTTGGTGCATGTGACCAGTAGGAGAAGCTGGTATCCCTTGCCATAGAACTGAACACAAAGTTCATGGTTAGCCTCAAGTTGTTCAGTAATAGCATTTGAACTACTTGCCCTCTTCCACCCACATACTCTTCAATTCTCTGCGGACCATGAAAAATGTCTTCCCCCCCCGCCAAAAAAAAGCTACTAAATCATCACCTGAAATTGAACCACAAGTACTTTAGACCAGAAGTGGTTTTTCTAAGAGGATGATTCTCAATAGAGTAAAATGAAATCTTTCCCTTACGTGTTTAGGACCTGTGTGAAGAAAAGGTGACATTAAAAGAAGAGATTCATTGGTCATATTAAAAAGAGGACTGTCTCCATCTCTGTTCTGCCAGAAATAATACAATATGTTGTAGCTGTCTCTACAAAGGTCATGCCTACCAGATTAATCCCTGATCACACGAAGACTATTCATTCAGACTCACCAGATGACTTGTGTTGTAGCATTGTGCTGTTTAGGAATTCAATACCATCTAACACAATGACTATGTAGCTTTTATGTTCACAGTTGTAATGCTATTTTTATTCCTCTTCTAGGAAGGAATGTTGGAGGCTGGTCCTTTAGAAAAACCCATTTAGAATGAGGCAGCCATATGGCTAATTACAATGATGCTTTCCATTTCAGTTTTTTTTTTTTGGTGGGGGTGCTAAATTAGACTCTGATACTATAATCTCTCTCATGTAAAAATACAGCAAAGGCATTAAAGTGTTAGTATTCATATCTGTATTCAAATCCTGAAATTCTAAAGATAATATTAAAAACAAGCTTTATTTCATTTTTTCTTAACATTTTATAGTTATGTGATGTCTTACTGTAATATTTACTCTAAAATAATTAGAAGTCCAAAGGAAAATTAAGGAGATAAAATGAGTAAAAACAGGAATTATTCCTTAAGAAGGGAATTTACAAGACACAGTTTAACCTACTGCAGGTGAACCCGGAATCAAGCAATCAATATACCTATATCCTAATACTTTAAGGTTCATTGCACAAGAATAGAAACATTAAAAGAAGAGATTCTTCTGTCACATAAAAGAGATAACTTTCACTATCCCCTCTTCCCAAGAAATAGTCTTTTGTAGTAATTCATTATCTTTTCTTTAGTGATGTCTTCTCAGAATAAAAAAAATGTATATATATATATACATATATATATATACAGGGATTGGAAAAGAAGGGGAAAATCAAAGAAATATTAAGTCTATGTCTATTACTTCAATGTATTTTAATTTGTCCAAACGTTTCTTATGAAGCTTCCCCCCCAAAAAAATTTTCCCCAAACATGAATGTCCAAAGTGCATCAACACACTGCAGTAAATTTTAAATAGAAATTAATGCTATGAGTTTTAAATTTTATGTTCAACAGTTGCAATTTGGAATGCGTTGCGCTATGTCCAAATCTTGAAATATTTATGTTACGTTATTTTTGTGAGTCACATAATATCAGATATAAAAATAATGCACTTTTTGTTTGATGTTGAACTACTACATAATTTCAGTCATAGACATTGACTCACTGCTGTCAGGTTGATTCTGACTCAGAGTGACCCCATAAGTTTCCAAGGCTCTACGGAAGCAGGCTGCCACATCTTTCTCCCATGGAGCTGCTCATGGTTTCAAACTGCTGACCGTTTCACTAGTACTTGATTGCTTTAACCACTGTGCCACTAGGGCTCCTTAATGGACGTTGAAGGTAATGTAATTTCACAAAATTAGTATTTGTAAAACAGAATAATATTGTAACGGTATTAACAAAGATTTAAAGAGAATCTCAGTTACATTTCAAAATTTATCTCAGTGAAAGCTATTCAGTAACCTTGTACTCCAGATACCAGGTTTGTCAATTGGGTCTGATATTGGAAGTTCCCTTGAGGAGCTTGTAGAGAATGATAACCTTGATCCCCCTGGGAGGCCCTAGTCTGTCATAAAATCAGTCAACCAGTCAGTCTGTAAGTCAGTTAGCGACTCAGTCACTCAATCAGTCAGTAAGTCAACCAATAAATTTACATTTACTTGCTGCAAAGCAGAGCATTTCTGAACTGAAACAGAATGTAAACTTTCTCAGCCTCATAAACACATGATCCCCATTAGGCTGGTACATAGTAAAGCCACAACAACAGCAATAACAATAAGAACAACAAAAGCAAAGGAGAATCATTTGATATTTGAGAAGTTTCCATTGGGGATAAAATACTGATCAATAATTTGCTTGGTTCAAGTAAATAAAATCAAATACTGTTCTTGTCATTGTAATTAGTGCCATTTTAGAGACTGTGTGACAGAAAAAAACATGTACCCAGCTTTCCTCTGAAGCAAGGCAGCAGGCTGTGATGTCCAACACCAGGTCCGAAACCCGGCTCAGCTGCCAAGGCATTGTATAACTTTATCAAACCTAGTGTTAGGTCCATGGTCTGTTTAATTAGAGCACTGATCTAATTAAACCCGAACTGTTTACAACTCTAGAATTCTCTGATCTTTTCCCTCACCTCTATCAATCTATACAGCAGTAACTCTCAGTGATTTCCCACAGTTTTCTGGTATACTTTGAGCCCTTTTGTGTGTACCACCTCAAGCTGATCATTGTGTGACATTTCACTGTGTTACAATCAAGTTTACAAACTGGTTTAGTGGTGTCTATCAAACAGATCATTAAGTTGAACGGATTATGGCGTAGAATGGGTTACAACTTGTTGCAAGGAAAAAGCAAGAGGCATAGCACAAAATCAATCTACTGCTAACAAAAGATCATACATTTCCTGCCATGTGTATTTGCCTTAGAGGGTATAGAGGGACAGTCATATTAAGGGAGTAAAGAGTTGCTGAAACAGCATCAAAGTGCTAAGTGTGAAAAAGTGCATGTGGGAGTACCTGTGAATGGTTTTATAGATACTATGAGAACTTATGGAAACCCTGGTGGTGTAGTAGTTAAGTGCTACGACCGCTAACCAAAAAGTCGGCAGTTCAAATCCACCAGGGCCCCTTGGAAACTATATGGGGCAGTTCTACCCTGTCCTATAGGGTCACAAGGAGTCAGAATTGACTTGACGGCAATGGCTTTTTTTTTTTTTTTTTTGATGAGAACTTATGCTTTAGTAGTGGTTCCTTTTTTTTTCCATTGTAATTATAGTTGCCTTTTAAAAAGGATTGTGTTGAGTCTTTTAAAATTTTATCGTGGGTTGCCAAATAATTATGACGTTCATAGAGGTTTTACAAATATGAAAAGCTTAAGAATTACTCTGGAAGATTAGCGAATCAAGCTGATCCACAATAAATCCAACTCAAGTTAGATGGAGCCTTCCAAATCCAGCCTTGCAATAAAAAAAGCATATGTATAAACTGGTCCATTTTAGTTCCCTATGATTTAGTTCAGCATGTTTTCCTGAATTTACTATGCTGGGGGACATTTATAAAAAGCAAGATTTGGGTCTAATGTTGTGTTATGGTATTTAACTTTGAGGAATGTATAAGCCAAGTTGAGTAAATACTCAATTTGCATTCATTCAAACTGCGAGGTTGTTTTCTTGATAATTAAGTGTTTCCCAAGCTGAGAAATTCTTAAATTAAAAGTTATTAATTAATAAACTTGTGATATTAATAATCAGTAAGAAGAAATACTTTGGCTCAGAATTGGAAAATAAAAGCATGGATCAAATTTTACAGCACTTCTCTGACAGTTTGACATGAGGCCTGAAGCAAGAGTTTACAATAAATGCTGTTTTTAAAAATGCAACTTTTAGTGTTATTTGACTTCTTTCCCCCAAGCAAACTAAGATGTGAAATTTAATAATCTCTTTTGACAATTTTATAAAAATAGGCTGCCATGCTTAGTTGATGTCCAGCCTCCTGATCTGCCCCCTCCAAGCATTCACTGTAAGTTATTGATACGGAGTTCACAGCCTCTATCGGTCAGATCTTTGGCTGCATCTGTGTTATTAACCTTTGGGTTGATCTGAGAGCAGCATCACCAGACTAACTGGCTGTCCTGTCAACCTCGCAGCTGCGTCTCACATATTCTTTTTTTCCTTTCACTTTGTTTTCTGAGACCATCTGAACCTGTAGAGACGAAGTGATATAGCCAATTACCTTGTTATTTCTAAATTGTTCAAGTTTTCTCTTGAATCAGGGCAAGAAGGATATAAAATTCTAACAGATATGAGCACTTAACGCATTAGAAACATAAGACTTTGGGCCGTAGAGACCCATGTTCTAATATCAGCTCCAACCCTATTTGGGAAAAATACTTAAACTCTCTGAAACTCATTTGTAAAATAAATTATTTTGGGGCCAGAGACTGTGAATTTTCTTCCAGAATCCATTCTCTCTGTATTTCTTTACCTGCCAGGAATAGGTATATCTTTTGGAAGTGTTAAGAAAGAAAGAATATAAAATAAATGTGTGAATATGTTGCTAGATCGCTTACCCCAGTGTGTTGGAAGGATCCTGTGTAAATAGAAGGCTCTGAAGGTTATACTTCATTGGCTTCATATCAAATTCACCTCTGCCAACTCCACCTCATACACACCTATTTTAATAGGGCTCCTTTCCTCCTAGCTAGAGGCTACATTTCTTAGCCTCCCTTGTTTCTAACTGTGGCCATCCGACCAAGCTCTGGCCAACAGGAGAAAACAATTGATATACGCAACTTCCACAGACCTCAAGAGATTTACCCTTTAGTTGAAAAGAAATGACATGAACAAATAAGTAGTTGAATAACAATACCCAGAAAACAAAAAAAAAAACAGCGCCCTCGAGTCGATTCTGACTCACAGCGACCCTATAGGACAGAGTAGAACTGCCCCATAGAGTTTCCAAGGATAAGGATTTTAAATAACAATGAAAAGCGATAATACAATTAAAAAAAAAAATGATAAGTCAGTTCAGTGACATCACAAGTAATCTTCATGCAGGACTCAAAATCCAGGGTAATAAGAAAAGCAAAGAACATCATAAATCATTAGGAGAAGGGTTGTTTTAAGGCCCCTATGGGATTGTATCTGCAGCCATGCCTTCCCTTTCTCTGCAGTTTGAATAAGGCAAAGAGAACCAAATCATGACATCTGCAAAGATATGAAGTCTGTAAAGGCTGTCCCTTTTCTCCTCTCTCCCCCATTATCCACCACCATTACCACTTCCTGGATATCCTATCTTCCTCAGCTCAGTTTTGTGACTACTCCCCTGCAGACTTTATAGTGCAGTTCTAGATACTTGCTCTGCAGGCTGTAGCAGTATCTTTAACTGCAGGAACAGGAAGATTCTGGAATTTATTAAATTAACTGTGCTTCATGGTGTTCAGTAGAACATAGTTGAGCCCCATACCCCTCAGCCTCACTTTTTTTTACTATAGGTTTGACTGGAAATGCAGGGGAGATTCTCCTGAGTGACACCTCACTTATTTGGAAGAATTAACTCTTTCATACCTATTATAAGCCCTTCCAGAGGTTCTGAACCCTGTTTCCTATATGTCAACTATGTACAGAGATTCCCTCATGGATCATCCCTGCAGTATCCATGTCTTTTACCCAGTTTTAAGTAATTGTCATCCAAAAACATGGCTTTGCTTCCTGTTTGACTGAGAGAATGTTTATCCCCGGGATCAACCTGATTCATTTCCTAAACCACTGGACTGAGCCATCTTGAACACTAACATTGTCTTGAATAAACCAGAATTTGCTATTCTCTTGGGTACTATGAAGAATGCTTGCTATGCAGCCTGGGCCAGAATTAATATCTACAAATGTTTAAACTTGGCTCTACCATATTCTAGCTGTATTATCCTGGCCAAGTTGCTTAATTTCTCTAATCTTTCTCAGTTTCATCACCTACAAAGTTAAGATTAGCAAAACCATATCAAATAGTTGTTATGAAGCTTAAGAATGATAATGCTCATAAAATGTTTACCAGAAAGATAGTGAACACTCAATAAATGGTGACAATTACCTATTGATTAATACGGCATTGAATATGAAAACAAGTAAATATATAAATAAGACTTTCTGCTACTATTCGTATTGAGAAAAAATATTCAGTGAATGACCCACCCTCTCCCCCCTACACTTTTTGGTCTGAGTTTGAAAGTTTAGTACCCTTCTAATGAAAAATAAATAAATAAATGTAGACAAGATTAATCTTTCCATAAGATTAAACTAAACCAGTTCCAGTTGTCATCAAGTCAATTCTAATTTTTGGTGACCTCATGTGTGTCAGAGTATAACTATGCTTCATAGTATTTTCAAAGGCTAACTTGTTTTCAAAAGTAGAAGTATCCAGATCTTTCTTCTGAGGCAACTGTGTGAAGATTTTGACCTTCAACCTTTCAGTTAACAGCTGAGTGTGTTAACCATTTGCACTACTCAGGGACTCCAAGTTTGAAAGAAAGCCATTCAAAACTTTAATCCAATAAACAGTTATTGGGTGTTGTCATCGTGCCAGGAAATATGCTGAGCATCAGGACTGCAAAATCAAGTATAGTTTCATAAGATAAACATAGTAACTGAGTGCTAGCCTGAATGCAAAACTGAAGCATATCATACAGGCATTCAGAGAAGGAATAATGAGATAAATGTGGCTATTTTCTTGTCTGTATAACTGTGTGATTCATTTCCTTTCTGCCTTCATGTTTTACTAGTTGTGGCTTTTCAAGGTATAATTGAACATCTACAATAGGAAATGGGAAACAAATAATTACGATCAAGATCTATTATACATATTTTTCACTACAATAATCATCCTCTTACCGTTAAAATATTAAGAGAAATAATGTATAGAATTTAATCCGTTTGATCATGACTATTTATCTACTCAAAATAAAAATTGTCTTGATTAAGGTCATAGACTAGCTAAGGGTAGATTTGAATACCGGTGAAAGGTGTTTTTATTTTAAATACATATGAGTTCCTGGGGCATGGTTGCATGCTTATTAACATAATCATAAGTGTGTGTCAGGGTTGTGTACTTTCACTATACTTATTCAGTCCATATACTGAGCAAATAATCTGAGAAGCTGGGCTATATGAAGAATGCAGCATCAGAACTAGAGGAAGACTTATTAACAATATGCCATAAGTAGAAGACACAACCTTGCTTGCTGAAAGTGAAGAGGACTTGAAGCATTTACTGAAGAAAATCAAAGGCTACAGACTTCGGTATGGATTACAGCTAAACATAAAGAAAACAAAAGTCCTCGTAACTGGACCAATAAGCAACATCATGATAAACAGAGAAAAGATTGAAGCTGTCAAGGAAATAAAATGAAGTTCATTTTACTTGGATCCACAACCAACACCCATGGAAGCAACAGTCAAGACATCAAACAACTTATTGCATTGGGTAAATCTACTGCAAAAGACCTCTTTAAAGTGTTAAAAAGCAAAGATGTCACTTTGAGGACTAAAGTGCACCTGATCCAAGCCATGGTATTTTCAATTGTCTCATATGCATGTGAAAGTAGGACAAGCAATAAGGAAGACCAATGAAGAACTGACACTTTTGAATTACAATGTTGGTGAAGAATATTGAATATAACATGGATTGCTAGAAGAAGGGAAAAAAAAAAAAAAAACCTGGAAACGCTGGTGGCTTAGTGGTTAAGTGCTACGGCTGCTAACCAAAAGGTTGGCAGTTAGAATCCATCAAGTTCTCCGTGGAAACTCTACGTGGCAGCTCTACTCTGTCGTATGGGGTCACTACGAGTCGGAATAGACTCGCTGGCAATGGGTTTGTTTGTTTGTTTGTTTTTTGGTTTTGCCAGAAGAATGAAGAAATCTGTCTTGGAAAAAGTACAGCCAGAATGCTCCTTAGAAGCGAGGATGGTGCTTCATGTCACATACTTTGGCCATTTTATCAGGAGGGATCAGACCCTGGAGAATGACATCATGTGGTAAAATACAGGATCAACAAAAAAGAGGAAGAATGTCAACAAGATGGATTGACACAGTAGTTGCAACAATGGGCTCAAACATAGCAACAATTGTGAGGATAGCACAGGACTGGGCAGTGTTTTATTCTCTTGTACGTAGGGGTGCTATGAGTCAGCTGACTGGAGAGCACCTAATAACAACAATTAGAGGAAGTCCTTATGAAAATAATTTTATTTATTTTTAGTTAGTAATTTAGCTTACTTCATACAGTTAACTTGACATTATTTGTTCAAACAATTCTCTAAAAATAATACCTACATGGATTACCGTTTATGGGATTTGCTTTCCTGGATAATTCCATCATCCTATACATTTACATATTTCCCCAAATTTGTTCACAGTCTGTTCTGCTATCTATACGGTTACTACCTTGGAGGCCTGAACTATTCAAATTTTGGGAGATAATGTTTTGTGATAGAAATGTATTTACTTTTATGTCAGTGTTTTATTCTTGGTATTCTTGCAAGGTGAACGCAGATATCTATTCATTCATTAAACTGTTCATATATCAAAAATATTAATAGACAGTTTCTCAGACACTATTTTAAAATAAAGTAAATAAAAATCTCTACACATGCGTATATGTGTTGGGTTAAACCATTTGATATTGCTGTTTTGTAAGTCAAAAACAGTAGTGTATCGCAGTTTCATGTGTTTCAACCTAAATTATGTGAGTATAGAGAAATGTTTAGAAGAAGCTACTGTTAAAAGCAACTAATTGGTTGGAAAGAAAATATTACATTTTACTTTCTATATACATGTATTTTATCTTTTTACTTGTCAAAATAAGTTCATAATCATATTTTTGATGTTTTAAAAAGCAGATATTGAAAAGAAAAAAAAAAGATGCTAACTGAAATCACAATATACACATTACTAATCAAGACTGGGAAAATTTCTCTTTTACTCTCTATCTCTCTCTATATATATTTATGTATTGCTGTTATTGTGGTTAGGTGCTTCATTGTTGTTATGAGTCGGTTCTGTAAGAGACCCTATCTACAACAGAATGAAACACTGCCCAGTTCTGTGCCATCCTCACAATTGCTGTTATGCTTGAGCCCATTGTTGTAGGCACTGTGTCAACCTGTCTTGTTGAGGGTCTTCCTCTTTTTTGCTGACCCTCTACTTTACCAAGAATGATGCCCTTCTTTAGGGACTGATTCCTCCTGACAACATGTCCAAAGTTTGTGAGACATAGTCTCACCATCCTTGCTTTCAAGGAGCATTCTGGTTGTATTTCTTCTAAGACAGACTTCTTTTGGCAGTCCACGTTATATTCAATATTCTTCACCAACACCACAGTTCAAAGATGTCAATACTTCTTCAGTCTTCCGTATTCGTTGTCCGGCTTTCACATGAATATGAGGTGTTTGAAAACACCATGGCTTGGGTCAGGCACACCTTAGTCTTCAAGGTGATATCTTTGCTTTTTAACACTTTCAAGAGGTCTTTTGCAGCAGATTTGCCCAATGCAATGCGTCTTTTGATTTCTTAACTGCTGTTTCCATGGGTATTGATTGTGGATCCAAGTAAAATGAAATCCTTGACAACTTCAATGTTTGCTCCGTTTATCGTGATGTTGCTATTGGCCAGTTGTGAGGATTTTTGTTTTCTTTATTTTGAGGTATAATCCATACTGAAGATTGTAGTCTTTAATCTTCATCAGTAAGTGCTTCAAGTTCTCTTCACTTTCAGCAAGCAAGGTTATGTCATCTGCATAATGCAGGTTGTTAATGAGTCTTTTTCCAATCCTGATGACCCGTTTTCCTTCACATAGTCCAGTTTCTCGGATTATTTGCTCAGCATACAGATTGAATATGTATGGTGAAAGGATACAACCCTGGCGTACACTTTTCTTGACTTTAAACCACACAATATCCCCTTGTTCTATTTCAACAACTGCCTCTTGATCTATATACAGGTTCCTTATGAGCACAATTAAGTGTTCCAGAATTCTCATTCTTTGCAATTTTTTCCATAATTTTTTGTGATCCAATGGTCTAATGCCTTTGCATAGACAATAAAACACAGGTATGCATTTTTCTTGTATTCTCTGCTTTCAGCCAGGGTCCATCAGATGTTAACAATGATATCCCTGATTTCACATCTTCTTCTGAATCTGGCTTGAATTTCTGGCACTTCCTTGTCCATGTACTGCTGCAGTCGCTTTTGAATGATCTTCAGCAAAATTTTAGTTGCCTGTGATATTAATGATATTGTTCAATAATTTCTGCATTCAGTTGGATCATCTTTCTTTGGAATAGCCATAAATATTGATCTCTTCCAGTTGGTTGGCCAGGTAGCAATCTTTCAAATTTCTTGGCATAGGGGAGTGATCACTTCCAGCACTGCATCTGTTTGTTGAAACATCTCAATTGGTATTCCACCAATTCTTGGAGCTTTGCTTTTTGCCAATGCCTTCAGTTGTAGCTTGGATGTCTTCCCTCAGTACCTTTGGTTCTTGATCATATGGCACCTCCTGAAATGGTTGGACATCGACCAATTCTTTTTGATACAGTGACTCTGTGTATTCCCTCCATCTTCTTTTGATACTTCCTGTGTCTTTTAATATTTTTTCCATAGACTCCTTCAATATTGCAGCCAGGGGCTTGAATTTTTTCTTTAGTTCTTTCAGTTTGAGAAATGCTGAGCCTGTTCTTCCCTTTTGGTTTTCTATCTTCCAAGTCTTTGTATATGTCATTTTAATACTTTGTCTTCTTGAGCTGCCCTTTGAAATCTTCTGTTCAGGTCTTTTACTTTATCATTTATTCTTTTAGCTTTAGCTACTCGACATTCAAAAGCCAGTTGCAGAGTCTCTTCTGACATTCATTTTGGTCTGTTCTTTCTTTCCTGTCTTTTTAATCACCTCTTGCTTTTTTTGTGTTCAATGTCCTTGATGTCATTCCACAACTCATCTGGTCTTTGGTCATTAGTGTTCAATGTGTCAAATCTATTCTTGAAACTGCCTCTAAATTCAGGTGGGATATACTCAAGGTCTTACTTTGGCTCTTGTGGACTTGTTCTAATTTTCTTCAGTTTCAGCTTGAACTTGCATATGAGCAATTGATGGTCTGTTCCACAGTAGGCTTCTAGCCTTGTTTTGACTAATGATATTGAACTTTTCCATTGTCTCTTTCCACAGATGCAGCCGATTTGATTCCTCTGTATTCCATCTAGTGAGGTCCATGTGTATAAAAAAAAAAATTTTTTTTTTTATAGTCATGATTTATGTTGTTGAAAAAAGTATTTGCAATGAAGAAGTCTTTGGTCTTGCAAAATTCAGTAATGTCATCTCTGGCATTGTTTCTATTACCAAGGCAATATTTTCCAAACACTGATCCTTCTTCATTTCCAACTTTCTCATTCCAATCACCGGTAATTATCAGTGCATCCTGAATGCATTCACCTCCTAACATAATGCTGGAAAACCTGATGGGGTAGCAGTTAAGAGCTATGGCTGCTAACCAAAAGGTCAGCAGTTCAAATCCACCAGATACTCCTTGGGAACACTGTGGGGCAGCTCTACTCTGTCCTATAGGGTTGTTATGAGTTGAAATCAATTTGATGGCAATGGGTTTGGTTTTTTTTTTTTTTTAGTTTAACATAATGCTACATAAGTATTTGTTAAATTAAAAAAAAAATGCATGCATAAATGAATGGCCCTAGCCAGAGAAGGCTTTTTAAGGAATAATGAGGATTTAATGAAGCCAAACTGGAATGAGCTGATAAGCCTTTAGAGGTAAGAAAGCAGAGGCAGTATAAATAAACATCTTTGAAAAACTTGGACAAGGTAATAGATTAACTAAGGATTAATTTGAATATTGGTTAGAGGAGGTTTTTTTTTTTTTGAATAGATGTGAGTTCTTGAGGATGTTTGCATGCTATTAACAAAATTGTAGGACACAAATAGGCTCAAGATGTAAGAGGAGATGGGATAATTAAAAGCAAAAGATCACTGAGAAGGCAGGAGACAGAACTTGCCTTTGACCAGTACATACAGAGTTCCTGTATTATAAACCAAACAGAAGGAAAGAATGACCACCGGAGCACATTTATTTGTAGATCTCTTGTGGCAAGCTTGGAGAGAAGGTGAATATGGCTTTTATGTCTTTCTGAGGCATGGAGGTGAGATACGATGAGTCTTTACTGCTGCAATTGCTCTTTGTTATCGTTAGGTGCCCTGGATTTGGTTTCGACTCATAGCCACCCTATGTACAACAGAATGAAATGCTGTCAGGTCCTGCAACATCCTCACAATCATTGTTGTGTTTGAGCCCATTGTTGCAGCCACTGCGTCAATCCATCTCTTTGAGGGTCTTGCTCATTTTTGTTGACCCTCTACAATTGTTCTCTTACTGAGCCTAATTCATGTACAAGCAGAAGCGTTGCCTTACATACTTACAAACTTATGACTTTTAGTTGTCATTCAAATGCCCAGTCACTAATCCTGATGCAGGGCCACTGTCCCAGGGTGCCTAGGACAGATGGTTTTTCATTCTCAGTTACACACAGCCAAATAGCCCTTCCCCAGATGGACAACCCTGGAGTTCATCACAGATCATCAGCCCATTTCTCCTTTTCCACTTGGTGAATTCCTATTGGGGGCCCTTGATTTCTTTCTTCAGTCAAGACTGCCAAAAGTCTTTAAAAAGAAGATCGCTTTCCTACTAGAGGCTGTGTATCTGTCAGAGTTTAGTCAGGAAAAATGGAAATCACTCCAGGTATTTCAAACAAGAAATGGCTAATTGAGGGGATTGCAAAGCCATTAGATAGGCTCTGAAAGAAAAGATCAGGAAGAAGGCCACACTACCACTTTTATTTAGTTTCACTGCCTGCTGCACTAAAGGAGGTGATTCATTGGAGGACACAAGAAAGCTGAGGGCAAAGTACAATACTGACACCCTGGTACCCACCAGGCACAAGTGTGAGAATAATAATTGCTTTTGTTTCTCTTATTCCTTCTTTTGGTACTCTCATACCTTCTAAAATTAATGCCTCTTGTTGGCAGACTCTAACCTAAGACCACGCTAGTAGAGATTCTGGAAAACGCAGTTCCCAAGCTTCCAACCCCTATGATAAAAGGAGAACGTAGAAGGGGAAAAGGAGGTGGGGTGGGGAGTGAGCAGCCAACATACTTCCATGATATCCATCACATTTCTCAGCTAAATTTCCCATGTCTTGCTAAAGGGACCAGTTTCCACTTGACCTACAGAGGAGATGATGAATATGTGTTCTTTGAAAAGCAAATCTAATTCGAAAGAGACCCTAGTAGAAACCCATTCCAGTAAATTGAGCTAGCCAGCAGCATTAAAGGGCTAGGTTGATTTGCCTCTCCCTAGTTGCCATTATCACAACTTGCTCAACAATAACCCCCTGTAGCAACTCAGTATAAGAATCATTGAAACAGTTGCCAAACAGAAATTCATTAATATTTCTATGCTTCTGGTTCCCCGCCGCCAGCTGTTTGAAAGCCAAAATTGGGAAAAGAAGGTGTCAATCTAAAAGCAACAGTTGGATCCTGAATCAGTCAAATTCCTTTACCTGTAAAGGTAGCATGTAAGAATCTAGTAAAGATAATTTATAAGAAAAAAACCTATAGATAAGATTGATTTGAAAATTTTAACTTAAAGTAACTTTGTCAAGTAACATGGGTAATGTAGAAATTTAAGAAATTCTGAGCAGGATGCAAACACTAAAACCTCAGTATCTTCACTGTAAGAATATTGTGCTTAGTCCACAAGGAACCATTACAGTAAACTTTAATAGTAAGACTTTGGAAATGTTGAGAATATCAGAATAAAATCAGTGAGTTTTAAGAAACTATTATCAATTCTTTCAATTTTATGAAACATCAAGAATTTTTTTATTTCCAGATTTAAATGTGAATGTCTTAGATTTCCTGACGTTTACTTTCCCCACATGAATGTTGGCAAGCATATCAAATAACTATATTTGTTTGTAGGAGTCTCATTTTTTTCTGCTTATGGAAAAGTGAAAATTCTAAGAAGATGAAGGTCATAACAGGGCTTTTAGGTGCTCAAATTGAGGCTCATGGAAAAAGGAATGGAAGACTTAAAGTATATTCTTTAGTTTTAAGCAAAACCAAAATTTAAATGTCATATTTGGCAATGTTTGAACTTATCTCTTAGTAAAACACACAGTTTAAGACCTCTGAAATACAATACATGCAGCTTTTAAAACACGAGGAATGGTAGAAAAAAAAAAAAAGCCCTCTGATATTCTCACTTCTTTTGTTCTCACAGTTGACTACATTTTCCATCTCCTTTCTTTTTGTCACTGTATGGTATAAGAAATGTGAAAATCTAGTTCTTAATAAAGCTTCATTTTAAAAATTACCAGGAAATTAAAATTATTTAGAAAGTAAATTACCTTTCTCAAAAACTGACAATTTATTAGTCAATTGTCTTATAATTTTCTGGTAGATAGTTTATAATTTAAAATCAAGATCATTGCAACATTACTTAACTATGGCTGCATTGTCCATTCTATTTTAAAATATTTAGCAGTAGTAGTTAATGTTATAATTTAGTGCTTTAGTAAAGTCTTTTCATTTTCCTTGAAGTACGTAAGTGAAAAGAAAACTCATCTTATTTTTCATTCACATAAGCATATCCATGAAAAAGCAAAACAAAACAAAACAAAACAAGCTGTTTAAACCAGAAGAATATTTCTAGTTTCACCTATTGACAGTATACACTTCTAGGAAAAGAAAAGAAACACTACGTAGAGTTAAGTAAGTTTTGGTTAATAGGTTGGCAAGTCTAAGTTAATAAATTAAATATCAAAATTTGGTAAGATAGTGAGGTTTAAGGGTTCTATTCTAAGCAGAAGAAACATTGAGACGTGCTTGAGCATTTCATTGATTTAGCAAGCGTGAGGAGGCTAATCTGGCTAGAGAAGCAGATTTTCTCATTGAAGAGAGTAATGATTAAAACTTTCAGATTTGTGAAGGCTTCCACATTGGTCTGTCTTTCCTTCAAGGTTTCTGTGTCTTTCAGTTAGTACTTACTTTATGTTGTTGTTGCTAGGTGCCGTAGAGTTGGTTCCAACTCAGTACCCCTATCGCTCAGGGTAGAACTGCCCCATAGGGTTTCCAAGAAGCTCTGGTGGATTTGAACTGCCGACCTTTTGGTTAGCAGCCAAGCTCTTAACTATTACGCCACCAGGGCTCCAATTACTTTATAACCAAAAACCAAACCAAACCCACTCTCATTGAGTCAATTCTGACCCATAGCGACCCTATAGCGACCCTTATAGTATCCTGCAATTTATGTTACTTTATACAAGATCTGTACCTGATTAAGTCAATTCTTATAGGCCATGAACCATCTTTTATGCTTCCTTGAAATTTTCAGTTGTGCATGGCACAGTGCTTATTATCAGTATTCGATAAATATTGTTGATGTTTGGTTGTTTATGATGACGATGGTAATGATTATGTTGGATACATGTAGGCTAAAGCATGATTGGGGAATTGCTTGGATTGTAATCTGATAACTTTAGACTTTTTTTTCTTCTAAGAACAGAAAAGAGTTATGAAAGATTTAAACAATGAAGTCAATATTTTAGGAAAAATCCATAGGAGTGTGTATAATATAATCTAGTGTTGTGGAGAGAAGACAAATCTGTTGACTGGGAAGCTGGTTAGAAAATGTACAGTGTAGTTGTCTGAGGATGGATAAAATTAGTTACTCAGGTTTTTTAGTAACTCAGGAATGAATTAATAAGAGCTCAAATCTTAATGATATTCATGGCAGTTAAAATAAAGGGGTGGATAGGGTCAGCAGGAGTCTGAATCAACTCCATGGCAACTGCTTGGTTGGTTAGAATGTCAACTGTGACTGCTTGTCATGGATTGAATTGTGTTCCTCCAAAAATATGTGTCCACTTGATTAGGCCATAATCCCCAGTATTGTGTGATTGTCCTCCATTTTGTGATTGTAATTTTATGTTAAGAGGATTAGGGTGGGATTGTAACACAACCTTAATCAGGTCACCTCCCTGATCCAGTGTAAAGGGAGTTTCCCCGGGGTGTGGTCTACACCACCTTTTATGTTTCAAGAGATAAAAGGAAAGGGAAGTAAGCAGAGAGTTGGGGACCTCATACCACCAAGGATGCAGCACCAGGAGCAGAGAGCTTCCTTTGGACCCAGTGTCCCTGTACCTGAGAAGATCCTTGACCAGGGGAAGACTGAGGACAAGGACCTTCCTCCAGAGCCGACAGAGAGAGAAAGCCTTGGAGCCAACACCCTGAATTTGGACTTGTAACCTACTAGACTGTGAGAAAATAAATTTCTTTGTTAAATCCATCCACTTGTGTTATTTCCGTTATGGCAACACTAGATTGTGTCCCCCAAAAAATATGTGTCAAATTAGTTAGGCCATGATTCCCAGTATTGTGTGGTTGCCCTCCATTTTGTGATTATAATTTTATGTTAAGAGGATTAAGGTGGGATTGTAACACTATCCTTAGTCAGGTCACCTCTCTGATCCAGCATAAAGGCAGTTTCCCTGGGGTGTGGCCTGTACCACCTTTTATCTCTCAAGAGATAAAAGGAAAGATAAGCAAGCAGAGAGTTGGGGGCCTCATACCACCAAAAAAAGCAGCACTGGGAGCAGAGTGCATCCTTTGGACCTGGGGTCCCTGTGCCTGAGAAGCTCCTTGACCACGGGAAGATTGATGATGGGGAATCTTCCTCCAGAGCCAGCAGAGGGAAGGCTGTTTCCTGGAGCTGATACCCTGAACTTGGACTTTAACCTACTAGGCTGTGAGACAATAAATTTCTCTTTGTTAAAACCGTTCCACTCATGGTATTTCTGTTATAGCAGCACTAGATGACTAAGAGATTCCTAATTTGGGGTGTTGTTCTTGTTAGATGCCTTCAAGTCACTTCTGATTCATTGTGACCCCATGCATAACGGAATGAAACACTGCCCAGTCCTGTGCCATCCTCATAATCCTTCTTATGCTTGAGCCCATTGTTGCAGCCACTGTGTCAATCTGTCTCATTGAGGTCTTCCTCTTTTTAACTAACCCTCTACTTTACTAAGCATGATGTCCTTATCCAGGGACTGATCCCTCCTGATAACATGCCCAAGGTATGTTCTTGCTTCTAATGAACATTCTGGTTGTACTTCTTCCAAGACAGATTTGTTTGTTCTTTTGGCAGTCCATAGTATATTCAATATTCTTAGCCAACACCACAATTCCAAGGCGTCAATTCTTCTTCGGTCTTCCATACTCATTGCCCAGCTTTCACATGCATATGAGACAATTGGAAACACCACTGCTTGGATCAGGCACACCTTCACCTTTAAGGTGACATCTTTGAAGTAAGAATGGTTAGATAACCAGAGTTCTCAAATTACCAACATATCAGGGCTATGCAATTACCCTTGCAAGGTGGCAAAATATATAGAATACATATGTATGATCTTGCCTCCTAACTACTAATGGCTATCTCACCTTTAAGTTTGGTGCAGTGAGTTGGAACACATGTGGTTTACAATACACACTGTACTCTTTTTCCTTTAGAGTTTAATATCTAAGCTAGATAGTGAGACATACTGAACAACCTGCTCTATAACACTTTTTTGCTAGACCTGCAATCTTGTGATCTTAATGTTCTTTCTGATACAACTCTGGCTATAAGAGAAGCAAACGAGAATAGAGGGAAAAAAGAATGGTCCCATTTCCCTGTGACCAATTGCCAGAGCTAGCCTAAGCTTCCGCTGGTACCCCCCTTTTCCCTGAAACTCTTTCTAATCCTTTTTGCGTTTTGTGATGGTTAAGATTGTGTGTCAACTTGGTTGGGCCATGATTCTCAGTGTTTTGGCAGTTGTATAATGTTGTGATCACTTTTCTGTTGAAATCTGATATGCGATCACCCCCATGATGGAATCTGCAGACTGGTAGGGTGGGGGTGGGGCCTGTGGTGGCTCACCACCCCCATCAGCCCTTATCTCTCTGCCTTCAGCCATCAACTTCTTTTTCCTGCTCACCTTGCAAAGGTTGTTGGCTTGTTCTGGATCCTGCAGCTATCTCTTGTCTGACCTCTGGTTCTTGGGACTTGAGCTAGCAGCTTACCTGTCCATCTTGGGATTCGCTGATCTTCATGGCCCACCAGCAAGAGTCCTGGTCCCTGAGCTGCCTATCTTGGGTTCACCAGCCCCTCCAGCTGACTCAGGAGAAACCTTGCAGTCTTGCCTGCCGACCTTGGGGATTCCTTAACGGTCACAGCCTGTGAGTGAGATCCCTGCTCTCCAACTTGCTCATCTTGGGTTCACCAGCTTCTGTGGCTCTGTGAATTGGGAAAGGACTCTATCCGGATCCAAGGACCTGGGAAGGTCCAACCCCTACAATTGTGTGAGCTGTTTCCTTAATATAAATCTCTCTGTATATATTTATATGCCTTACTGGTTTTGCTTCTCTAGAGAACCTAGCCTAAGACACATTTCAAATGAAGGATCACTTCCTTCATTTGGAGTCATCACCAATGTGATCACATCAGGCACAAAAGAGGAGGAAAAATCTCAAAAAGGGGCAAATAGAAAAAGTCAAAAAGAGAGCAAAGGAGGATGAGTTTGCTGCATTCCAGCTCCATTTGTAACAGCTCTACTGTTCATACTAAAATTTTGCCTTCTGTTATCACCGCTTAATTGTGTTTCCCTGGTATCTCCATGTTACCTGTGATAAGACATGGAATGTTGGAATGGAAAAGGGATTCTGAATTCCGTTTAATATATAACTTTCTGATCCTTATTCTCTCATATATAACCATGGAATGTTGGAATGGAAAAGGGATTCTGAATTCCGTTTAATATATAACTTTCTGATCCTTATTCTCTCATATATTTTTGCAATATTTGCCCAATACTTCTAATATTTGATATGATAATTTGGAATTTTTCACTTTTTAAACTTTGGTAATATGGTTTCAAAAACCGATTTTATAATACTAGTATAAAATATGCATCAAGATTACTTAACATAAAAAAGAGGGCAATCATAAAAATATATACAATAAATGGTATTCATACAATAACCTAAAACAATTTTGTCTGACCCTAGTAATGCATATTTTAGTAATGCATGGACTGCACTTTGGGGGTTGTGGCACTGAGGCAAGAAGGCAGAAATATCAAGGTAGTTGGTGACTGAGTCTAAGTAAGGGCACAGTTGGTGCAGCAATAAATAACTGAAATTTGAGCCATTGAAAGTATGGAGACTGTATGAATGAAGTGGTTTCAAAGAGAGAACAGGATTAAAACTTCAGTTTTTAGAAGATTAAGCTTGTCATACCAATGAAAAAAGTGAAAATGTCCAATACCTGGTGGAAACAGTCAAAAATGGACATTTAAGTTCAGGATTCATCATTCTCCAGTTGATATTTGATAAGCCAAGGAAGGATGTATTAGTTATCTTTGTGGGAAAACAATAAAGAGATTAACAAAATTCAAGCATTTTATAATGTGATATGTACATGATCAAAAACCAAAACCAAACCCACTATTGTCAAGTTGATTCCGACTCATAACAACCCTATAGGACACTGTAGAACTGCCCCATAGAGTTTCCAAGGAGCGTCTGGCAGATTTGAACTGCTGACCTGCTGGTTAGAAGCCATAGTACTTAACCACTACGCCACCAGCGTTTCCATTTATGTGATATATTACTGAAAAATCTTGAACTGTAAAAAAAATTGCACTAAAAATAAAATGTATATGAAAGGTAGGATTAGGAAAACCTGTTAAATTCTTTGTAACTTTGTAACCAGAGCGTTAATATAAGCAAAATCTATCCTTATTTTAAAAAAACACTGACATAGTTAAATAAAGGGAGGGGAGGTAAATTCCTAGTAAGATTCCACTGTAAAAATAGTTAAAAAAAAAAAAAAAAAACTTGAATGATAGTGTATAAAAAAGGATGTTGAGTTATATATATTAAAAAAAAAAAAAAAAAAAGAAGTTCTGGTCCAGTCCATTCTGATTCATAGCAACCCTATACGACACAGTAGAACTGCCCCATAGGGTTTCCAAGGAGCATCTGGTGGATTTGAACTGCCGAACTTTTAGTTAGCAGCTGAGCTATTAACCACTGTGCCACCAGGGCTACAGAGTTATATAGACAAGGGCAAATTACAAAGAAAGAAGAGTGGATAATGAAGACAAAGCAAGAGGCCACACTGAGCCAAGAGGAAGAACATGAGGTGTAATTTAGCCATGCGTAGTGATTTAGTCATGTTTGATTGGCAGAATAAGCGGCCTCCAAAGATGTCTATGTTCAAGTTCCCAGAACTCGGGAATATGTTACCTTACTTGGCAAAAAAGGAATTTACAGATGGGATTAAATTAAGGATTTGGAGATTTGGAGGTCCACCTGGATTACCTACCCATACCATACCCATGCCCTTTGCCATCCAGTTGATTTGGGCTCATAGGGAGTCTATAGGACAGAGTAGAACTGCAGTATAGGGTTTCCAAGAAATGCCTGGTGGATTTGAACCTGGGTTATCTAGGTGAGCCCAATCTAATCCCAAAAACCAAAAACCAAACTGTTGAGTCAATTCTGACTCATAACGACCCTATAGGTCTATAAAATCAGAGAACCTTTCCAGGCTGTGGTCAGAGGGACGTATGAATATGGAAGGATGGTCAGAAAGATTAAATGTCACTGGTTTTCAATATGGAGAAATGTGGGTGGCCTCTAAAAATTGGAAAAGACAAGAAAATTGATTCTCCTCTCCCCTAGAAACTCCAAAAAGGAATGCAGTCCTGCACACACTTGAGTCTGGTGAAACCTAGGTTAGACTTCTGATTAACAGAACTATAAGGTAATACATTTGTTTTAAGCAACTACCCAAAAAACCCAGGCTTTGATAATGTGTTACAGCAGCAATAAAAAAACTGATACCTCCATGTTTCTGTATTTCATGCTTCATTTTCAGCTGCCATAAGGGATGCCAAAAATAGTAATATGCTAGAAAAAAATGTACATGATCCAATACGAATTCTGAGTTATATTAACTTTATACTTATTTACCAATAACATGTGGGTTCTCTTGCGTTACAGAAAGGTGATGTAGCGGAAGGAACTGTTATTAACACTGATATTTAGGGAAGGTCCTCAATTAAAAAGCAGTTGGAAAAGGGAGCCAGTACAAAAGGCATGCTAGATGAAGCAAAGAAATGGGAGAAAATCTAGGATGGAAGGGTTTTACCAGCGCCTTGGAAAAAGAGAGCTTTAGGGAGGTGCAGGTAAACAGCTCTGTCAGTGTTGAAGAATGGTCATGGAGATACTTTGCAGGTGTTTTTTCTTATGTCTAGGGTTGTCAGATAAAACACAAGGATGTCCAGTTAAATCGAATTTCAGTTAAATGGCAAATAATTGCCACACAATATTTGGGACATACTTATACTAAAAATATTCTTCATTGTTTATCTGAAACTCAAATTTTACTGGGCCTTCTGCATTTTTATTTGCTTAATCTGACAACCCTACATATTCTCAAAATTCTGAAATCAGTAGGAATCTTTCAATTTAGGTAATTAATGTCCTTCACTTTATTTCAAAAATCTCTTATTAAATTTAGTGTATATCTTACAATGTGTGGCATCTTATAGTCAAGAAAATAAGTATAAGCTTTTCTTAGAAAATCTACTTCATATACTTTTTTCCTGTGTCTTCCAAATATTTAATATTTATATTTAATTGGTATACACACACCCTTTAGGATCACTATGAGTTGGAATCGACTCGAGGGCAATGGGTTTTGTTTTTTTTTTTTTTTTTTGGTTTGGTATACACAGACATATTTTTTTCTATGTATATGTGAGCTGTTTCTTCCTGGCTTACTAAAGTTTAATCCATGATAGCAGACAATGTTAGGCAAAGTTTTCTGACCTATAATGTGTTCTGTATGAGGGGATAGTCATATGTGTGTCACCTTGTTTTTGTGAAAGGCATCTCAAGATTTTCAAATAAGATGAGCAGCAGTATAAGTTCATATGTCCCTACACGGTGTGTGGAGACGGTAGTGATTCCAAAGGCAGCCTGGTGCAGGAACACTTTCCAGTCATGATTTTATACTATATGATTGTCAATTTGAAGTGTTTTCCAATCATATTAACCTCGTAAGTGTCCAAAGTACAAATTTCTAATTATTTTGATTTTTTTTTGTATTTTCTTATTGTTTTTAGTTTTCTCTTTTTCTCTGCACTTGTAGTTTTAATGACTTTCAAATCTTTATTTTGCAAGCTATAGTTTGATTTAAATATATCAGGAGCTGGGCATATAGTTATGAAATGGTTAGGTTTTAATCAGTTTTTTCACTGATGAAGGTAAACAGTCCCAGGAAAATCTGAAAGAAAATTATCTATATCCCATAGAATTTCCATATGCCTTTTTGCAAAAATTTTCTGGCTGTAAAATTCTTCAACGAAACTAAGTTTAAAGGTAAGCCTGAATAAATGCATTCTGTGGTTTGTACAACGGAGACTAGGAAATAACAATGAATGTGCTCTGCACGCTAACGTGGTATAATGGATAGAAATTTCTATTGAAAAATAAAAACCAGGGGAAGTTTTCTTTCTATGTAAATGATCAAAATATGCATCCATGTGTAACCATTTGACTCCAAAACTGAAGGATTAAAATCAGAGCATTCTATTAAAACTGGAACTGTATATATATTAGTGAGACATATGATACCGAATTGTCAACCAAATATGTATAAAGCTAGTCCAAGTCCAATTTTTTTGGCTATCTTTTAAAACAAGGTAAAAGAACAACTTTGGAGTAGAGTCATGCACAGCTAACATTCCTTAGGGCAACATCTGCATATATGTCCCTGGTTCTATAGATTTCATTTTTTTTTTTTTTTTTTTTTTTAATGGCTTTAAGGACTCCAAACCCCTAGAGCGAATGAGCAAAGCGTTTCAGGGACATCCCAATCCCAGCAGGGCTTCTTCTCCATCTCCTTCTCTTCCTTCCCTTCCACTTGGCTTTATTCACCCACCTACCAGCGGTGCAACCATTCACTACCTTTGCAGGTACGCGGCTGCTGTGGCTCCTAAGCTTCTGCCACATATATTGGCGAGGGCGCTAGCCTGCCCAGGGCACTTGCTGGCTCCTGGCACCAGCCCTCGGTCTCTGCACATAATCAGGAAATGGAAGCACTACCCAGGGCTGCGGCAGCCAGGGCCTCCACCGTCAGCTGCACTCCTGGCACCCACACACTTGCTCCCTGGCGGCCACCCTTCCGTGTCCCCCGACGTGCCCACACGCCCTGTACCCAGAAGTGCTCAAAGTCTCATTTGGCTGCCAGCACAACCCTCCCTCCTACTCCATCCAGTCCAGCAGCCCCACACCCAAAAAGGCCACCCTCCTGTAAGAGTGGATGCACCTCTCTGGCTTTATCTGGTGAGCTTCCATAATGTTTTAATATAATAAGCTGCAGGGAAGTGGGTTCATAACTATGGATTGTACAGGGACTGCCTGTATATAATGTGTTCGCACGACGTCCAAATCGCATGACGTCCTATTTCACAGAATGTTTCATGAAAGTTAACTGACACATGACTGTAGTTCATTATCATTTTCCTCCTTTCACAGTTTCATTTTTGCTATTTTATGCTTTGTTGTTGGGAGAAAGTGTGCCGGCCTGCTTCTATAAAGGTTATAGCCTTGGAAGCCCTATGGGGCAGTTCTACTCTGTCCTGTAGGAAAACTATGAGTCAGAATCCGCTTGATGGCAATGGGTTTTATACTCTGTTGTACTTAGAAATTAAGTACAAAGCATACTTTTTAGCACAGTAGTCTTGGGAAAGTATTTTCATATAGTAGTAGATATTAAGTTGTACAACAACAAACCTCTCTCACTTATAAGAACATTATTAGAGAGCACATACTCCCAGAAGCTATGAAAGATTAGAAAGTATCTCAGGACATAGCATTCTATTTGGCATTGCATTACTTTGAATTGCCTAAGGTTTGTTTTGAAAAAAAATTACAATCCTTGGTTTGATGACCATCATTATCTGTAGAAGTAGTAATATTACCTGGTGAATAGCAGCCGTCTTTAAAGGCACAAAAATGATCTTGAAGTGTCTGTATTTTATACGTAGTGACACTTTTTCAACAAAAGCCTTTTGTACCTATACCATACAAATAGGGGTGTTTGCTTCACAATTAAAAGTATTCTCTCAAATCACATTTAAGGAAGTATAGGTTGCCAGCTGTAAGCAACCAGGAGCTTTAAAACAGATATTTTTCAAAGTCCACTTAAAATTTGATCGGTTGCTACCAGAAATACATTTTCAAATGATTACAGTGTTAGAAATTATTATTAGATTCCCAGAGAGAGTTTGAAAAATAATGATAGCAAGGAATAATTGAATTACATTTTCAATTGAAAAATACTTTGGAATTTTAACATAGGATCTGAGAAGCCACTTACTGATTGTTTTCCCCTTCTTTGTAGCATGTTACAAAAATTAGCGTAGCATACATGCAAGAATAGTGGTTTTGGAGCAGAAACCTCCCTCGGAGGTTTATTATTTTTGACAAATCCCTTACCATCAGTGAGCTCTATTTACCTTGTCTATAAAGCAGGAATAATTATGTTGTGTCATTGTTGGGAGACAACTCTCTATAATTTTTTTTTTTTTCACATTTGTGCATGGTCTGGCGTTTCTGAACAAAAATTAGTAGCAAAGTATGTTAAAAGATCATTATAAAGCAAACATGCCTTGAAAGCTCAAGATGGTATAATTGCTCCCAAAATACTTAGAGAATTATCTCCCCAGGAACCATTTGCTTACATTCCAGGATTGGGAGGCTAGAGACTTTACCCTCCTTTCCCAGGAAACCAAAAGGTAAGCAGTTTGGACCCACCAGCCACTCTGTGGGAGAAAGATGTGGCAGTCTGCTTCTATAAAGATTACAGCCTTGGAAACCGCATGGGACAGTTCTAGTCTGTCCTATAGGGTAGCTGTGAGTCAACCAACTTGAAGGCAATGGACTTATTTGTCCCAGGAAAACATTTGTTTACACTCAGAGTGAAGACCTTTCTTTCTCCCCAAGGGAAAAGAGGGATAAATATATCAGCTACCCTGTATAACCTTTGAGTTTCATAAATTTGGGGTTCCCATTCTGACCTGATGGCACTGGGTTGGGTTATCCTATGATGCAACCCAACTGCAGCCACAGGGTAACAGTAGACTCACTCTGTGTCTCCGTCAAAATTGGAGTTTGTGAAAAGGCACTAAGATGCTCTGTGGATAATAACAATTTGTCCCAGAGACCTTGGGTATCCTACAGAATATGAATATAAATATATAACCTTAACAGCCATTCCCTCTTTCCCTGGCTAAGAGAACTACAATTTTTTCAGCAGCTATGTACCCAGCCTTAAAAGATACTTCGTGTTTTAATTATTTGGAGTGACTTAGATAATAGACCTGTCTCCCTTCCAGTGCATAATTTAGAGATGGGCTATATATGGTAAAAAAAAAATTACAGGAGAAATGTTCCAAGTCAGTGGTAGTTCTGTGAAATACTTTTCCTCCTGAGTGAGGAAGAGTGTCATATTATCACAATTCCTTTTTCCTCCCACATATTTTTACTTGGAGTTTGTCATATGAAGGTGTGACGTATAGCCATGTTGTGACCATTAGACAAGTCTGAGGAGAAAACCAATATTTTGAGGATGGAAAAGCACAGGAATGGAAAAAGACGCTGTTCTTGATGACATCTTTAAGCTACTAAAACCGGAACTCCCTCCTCTAGACTTGTTAAGTATATAATAACTGGCTCTTATAATTTAAATAAATGTATGTTAAAGTTTTTATTTCTTACTTTTATTTAATTTTGTTGAGTATACATGTGTCCTAGTCAACTAGTGCTGCCACAACAGAAATACCACAAATGGATGGCTTTAACAAAGAGAAATTTATTTTCTCCAGCCTACCCAAAAGAACCCAGTGCCGTCGAGTCGATTCCGATTCATAGCGACCCTATAGGTTGGTTACAAGTCCAAATTCAGAGTGTCGGCTCCAGAGTAAGGCTTTCTCTGTCTCTGGAGGAAGGTCTATGTCCTCAATCTTGCTCTGGCTGAGAAGCTTCTCAGGTGCAGGGATCCGGTGTCCAAAGAATGAACTCTGCTCCTGCTGCTGCTTTCTTGGTGATATGAGGTCCTCATTCTCTGCTTGCTTCCCTTTCCTTTTATCTACTGAGAGATAAAAGGTGGTGCAGGCCACAGCCCAGAGAAACTCCTTTACGTTGGATCAGGGAGGTGACCTGAGTAAGGGTGGTGTTACAATCCCACCATAATCCTCTCAACATAAAATTACAATCACAAAATGGAGGATAACCACACAATACTGGGAATCATTGCTTAACCAAATTAATACATAGATTTTTGGAGGGACGTAATTCAATCCATGACAACATAATATAACAAAAATAATTGCATTTCAACACTTTCAACATCTGCAATTCTGTGACATTAATTACTTTCATCCTGTGCAATAATCACCACTACCTGTTTCGAAAACTTTCCATCACAATTAATAGAAGGTCAGTTTTTATTTATTTCAACCAAAAGCATTTTAAGTAATACAAGAATCTACCTCAGGAATTTTGATGAAGATTAAAAAATGACAGATAGAGTAAATAGAATAGAATCTAGTAGGCACTCAGCTAGAAATTAGGTAGGGATGCTGCTGCCGCTGCTAATGGGGAATAGCCTAGGTCCGAGCACCTGGTTATATTATGAGCAAGGTCTCCAGTTTGTTAAAGGGGAGTTATTGAAGTAGAAGGACAGAAATGATGGGACATACTTGTCTGGATCAGGAACATTATGATAAAATACAAAATCTTAAAAATTTTTTTTTTCTTTTTTATTGAACTTTAGATGAAGGTTTACAGAACTAGTTTCTCATAAAATTAGTACACACGTTGTTGTATGACATTGGTTAACAACCCTACGACATGTCAACACTCTTCCTTCTCAACCCTGTGTTCCCTATTACCAGCTTTCCTGTTCCCTCCTGCTTTCCAGTCCCTACCCCAGGGCTGCTGCACCCCTTTAGTCTTGATTTGTTCCATGGGCTTGTTCAATTATCGGCTGAAAGGTGAACCTCCGGAGTGGCTTCATTACTGAGCTAAAACGGTGTCCAGGGGCCATACTGTCAGGATTTCTCCAGTCTCTGTCAGGCCAGCAAGTCTGGTCTTTCTTTTTCAGTTAGTATTTTGTTCTACATTTTTTTCCAGGTCTATCTGGGACCCTCTATTGTGATCCCTATCAGAGCAGTCAGTCAGTGGTGGTAGCCGGGCATCATCTCATTGTACTGGAGTCAGTCTGGTGGAGGCTGTGGTAGATGTGGTCCATTAGTTCTTTGGACTAATCTTTCCCTTGTGTCTTTAGTTTTCTTCATTCTTCCTTGTTCTCGAAGGAGTGAGACCAGTGGAGTATCCTAGATGGCCTCTCACAGGCTTTTAAGACCCCAGACGCTACTCACCAAAGTAAAATGTAGAACATTTTCTTTATAAATTCTGTTATGCCAATTGAGCTAGATGTTCCCTGAGACCATGGTCCCCACAGCCCTCAGCCCAGCAATTTGGTCCCTCAGGGAGTTTGGATGTGTCTATGGCGCTGCCGTGGCCTTGCCTTATACAGGTTGTGCTGGCTTCCCCAGTATTGTGTGCTGCCTTACCCTTCACTAAAGTTATGGCTTATCTTTTGTCTATTAAGTGTTTTTCCATCCCTACCCTTCCCCTCCCTTGTAACCATCAAATATTGTTTCTTTTTGTATGTAAACTTTTTCATGAGTTTTTACAGTAGTGGTCTCATACAATATTTGTCCTTTTGTGATTGACTTATTTCACTCAGCATAATGTCCTGTGCTGAGTTCCTTTTGTTTGTGGATTCTTTTGTTTTTGTAGTTTTTTTTGTTGTTGTTGAGATTTTATGTTTTTCTTCTTTATTTTGATGAGTAGGTTTGTTAACTTTCTTTGTGGTTACCTTGAAATTTACCCTTATCTTCCTAGGTTTGAACCAGTCTATTATTACTGGGTATTGCCTTGCCTTCCTCTCCATTATTAAGTTCTATACCTATACCATTTATTCTCTCTTTTATTGTTCTGATGTTGTTGTCTTTTACAGATTAACCTCTCTGGTTCCCTATTGCAATTGTTTTGGTTTTGGATAGTCCTTGAAAGCTCATTTCCTAGGTTGGTAGTGGCTGGTACAATCTTGCCTCCTGGATTCAGGTTATGGTGTGATGTTGTTTGTTCTCAGATTGAAGGACTACCTTTAACAATTTTTGTAAGTTTGGTTTGGTTTTTACATATTCCCTTAATTTCTGTTTATCTGGAAATGTCCTAATTTCACCATCATATTTGAACAAAAGTTTTACAGGATATATTGTTCTTGGTTGGCAATTTTTTTCTTTCAAGGTTTTATATAATGTCATCCCATTGCCTTCTCACTTGCATGATTTCTGCCAAGTAATCAGAGCTTAGTCTTATTGTTTCTCCTTTATATGTGACTTTTTGTTTTTCTTGAGCTGCTCACAGGATTTTTTCTTTCTTTGGTTTTAGCGAGTGTGATTATGATATGCCTTGGTGTTTTTCTTTTGGGGTCTATCCTGTATGGGGTTCGTTGAACTTCTTGGATAGTTATCTTTTCATCATTCATGATATTAGGGAAGTTTTCTGTCAGCAATTCTTCAATGATCCTCACTGTGTTTCCATTTTCTCTCCGTGTTCTGGAACTCTGATCACTCCCAAATTTTTGCTTTTGATTGCATCCTGCATAATTCTCAGGGTTTCTTAATTCTTTGTTTCTGATTTTTCCTCAGAGTTGTATCCAAGTGTTTGTCTTCAATTTCACTGATTCTGTCTTCCATCATTTCAGACCTGCTCCTCAGTCCTTCCATGACATTGTCCATTTCTGAAATTTTGTTGTTCATCTTTTGGATTTCTAATTGCTGTTTTTGTATGGTTTCTAGTCGTGAATTTCTTTTTGCATTTTGTTCCTGTAATACTTTCCTGAATTGTTCCATTTTTTTGTCTGTATTTTCCATGAATTTGTCTGCCTTTTCCAAAAATGCATCTGTTTCTTTCTCATTTTTGTCTGCTTTTTGCTTCAACTCTTGGATTTCTCAGAATATTAGAGATTCGAATTCCCTGTCAGGTAATTCTAGTGCTTTTTCTTCTACTGGAAAGTCATCTGGTGTTTTATTTTAGATGCCCACTGGACCCATCCTGTCCTTTTTTTAAAATTGCTGTTTTTGGGACATTCAGTAGTTATTTTCCTCATTTCTTGATTGTAGATTTGTTTGTTTTGTCCTTCTTTATCGTTTTATTTGGTTATGCCCGAACAGGTGGGCTGTGCATTCTTTGTCATTTGCTCATCTGTAGTCACGATGCTTTTCACCTCCTTGTCCAATGGGCAGGGCCAGTCATTCAGCTATGGTGTAGCGGGGCAGGTCCAGCTGAAGGGGAGGGGCTGGGATGGGTTGTTTGAGGCATGTACTAGGGCCAAGAGGGTGGGCCAGAAATCAGTGCTGGGTAGGTTCCAGTAGGCAGTGCCTGTGGTTCTTGGGGGTGTGATGTTCAGTGCATGGTGCAGGTAGGCAAGAAAGACGGGGAAGTTTGTGGTGTGTGGAGCTAGTAGAGGTGTGGAAAACTGGAGAGAGAGGAGAGAAAAACAGGAGTCAAAAACAAACAAGGAAACTAAGAAAGAGAGAGAGAAAAACAAAAAAGAGTGCTAAGGGAGCTTACCATTGGAGTGGAAAGAGGAGAAACTGAGAAATGGAGAAAAGGAAAACAAAAAAAAAAAGAAAAAGAAAAAAATAAGTAGATATAAATTTGGAAAAGAAAAGCCCCTAGGAGTCCTGGAGTCCTGTTGGTGGGGCTGTTAAGAACGGGGGAAGTGGCTCCCAGGCTGCACAGTATAGCCTGGCTAGAGAGGTTATAGATGTCACATAGCACCATGTGTTCAGGAGACAGGAAAAGAAGGTAAGTGTAGGGAGAGGAGAACTAAGAAATGAAGACAGAAAGGGAAAAACAGAGTGAAAAGAAAAAAAAGAAGAAAAAAAGAAGTGCCTCCAGGGATCCCACCTACATGGCTGCGCAGATTGGGGGAGTGGCTCCTAAGCTGTGCAATGCAGCCTAGCTAGAAGGTGGTGCCAATCCGTGAAAATAAAAAGAAAGCAAACAAACAGAACAAAGCAAAGCAAAACAAGGAAAAAAAAAAAAGCCCCAGGGATCCCACCACCCTGGTGTCGCAGGCTGGGGGAGTGGTTCCCCTGTCAAGTGTGGCTTCACAGAATTTCAAGAAGAAGCAAAGATGGCACATGGAGCCAGGTGTTCCAGAGAAAGGAGGGGGAAGTTGTAGCAGGCACAGAAGAAACCAAAAGAGACGGAAAGCACCAACACCAGCTCAGGGGCCTAGCCAGTGTAGGCAGGGTGATCCAAGCAGACTGAGGCAGAAGCAGTTGCCTCCTGGCAAAGAGAATTCAGCTGAGGAGAAGCAGGGGAGGTGGGGGGGGTGGGGGAGAAGGAGATGGTTTAGGACAGCGTATATCGCTTGTTATCCGATGTTCTGTTTCCTGCTGGGAACTCCACGAAGCTGCTTTCCCATACTCCTTGTCTGCTGATCTTTGACGTGGGTGGGGCAGATCCAAGCAGCATGGACATTGCACTTCCCTGCCGGCCAAGCCACCGCAGCCAGCCAGGAAGCTCGGAGGTAGAGCAGCTGGGACAGAACGGGAGGGTGGGAAAGTATGTATTGCTGGTTACCAGGTGCTCTTGCTGGGAATTCCACGAACCTGCTTTCCCATGCTCTCTGTCTGTCAATCCCCAGTTGGAGTCCAAGATGGCAGATGTGTGCTGCGTTAGCTGATGCGGCCCTCTACACATATCTCTCCTGGCTCTCTGTCCTTTGTCAGTTTCTTACTCCATTTGGTGCTTGACTGAGTTTTCCATCTCTTCATTTGGCACTTCAGGTTCCAGGAATGACATTTGTCTCTGTTTTACTTAGTTTTTTGGGTCTTTGCTGTGGATGGACAGCGTGGTGCTTCTGTGTATGGTGCTGTGTTGGCCGGCAGTCAAAAATCTTAAAAAATTTAGTTAGAGCAGCTATTCTGAGAAAGAAACCCTTTCCACTCTTAACAATTACTTAGTATTCCAAAAACCTTTTTTTTTAAGATGAATTATTTCTAGTAATACTTATTGCATTCGAATTTAAAACTTAGAAATTTAAGTATATTTATAGATTGTTAGCTGTTGTTAGGTGCCCTTGAGTCAGTTCCAACTTATAGGGACCCTATGTACAAAAGAACAAAACACTGCCTGGTCTTGCACATTTTATGCTTGAGTCCATTGTTGCAGCCACTGTGTCAATCCATCTGATTGAGGGTCTTCCTCTTTTTTACTGATTCTCTACTTTACTAAGCATGATGTCCTTCTCCAGGGATTTTTCCTTCCTCATAACATGTCCAAAGTATGTGAGATGGAATCTTGAGATTCTTGCTTCTAAGGAGCATTCTGGTTGTACTTCTTCTAAGACAGATTTGTTCATTCTTCTGCCAGTCCACGACATATTCAATATTCTGTGCCAACACCACAATTCAAGAGTGTCAATTCTTCTTTGGTCTTCCTTATTCATTGTCTAGCTATCACATGCATATGAGGTGATTGAAAACACCAAGGTTTGGGTAAGGCAAGGTCACAACTTTGCTTTTGAACACTTTAAAGAGGTCTTTTGCAGCAAATTTGCCCAATGCAATGTGTCATTTGATTTCTTGACTGCACCTTCTACAGGTGTTGATTGTGAATCCAAGTAAAATGAAATCCTGGACAACTTCAATCTTTTCTACATTTATTATGATGTTGCTTATTGGTCCACTTGTCAGGATTTTTGTTTGCTTTATGTTGAGGTGTAATCCGTACGGAAGACTGTGGTCTTTGATTTTCATCAATAAGTGCTTCAAGTTCTCTTCACTTTCACCAAGCAAAGTTGTGTCATCTGCATAACGCAGGTTGTAAACGAGTTTTCCCCCAATCCCGGTGCCCTGTTCTTCTTCATATAGTCCAGTTTCTCGGTTATTTGCTCAGCATACAGGTTGAATACATACGGTGAAAGGATACAACCCTGAAGTATACCTTCCTTTACTTTAGACAATGCAGTATCCCCTTTTTCTGTTCAAATGACTGCCTCTTGTTCTATGTACAGGTTCCTCATGAGCACAATTAAGTGTTCTGGAATTCCCATTCTTTGCAATGTTATCCATAATTTGTTATGATCAACACAGTTGAATGCCTTTGCACAGTCAATAAAACACAGGTAAACATCTTTCTGGTATTCTCTGCTTTCAGCCAGGATCCATCTGACATCATCAATGATATTCCTAGTTCCATGTCCTCTTCTGAATCTGGCTTGAATTTCTGGCAGTTCCCTATTGATGTACTTACTTTTGAATGATCTTCAGCAAAATTTTACTTGTGCGTGATATTAATTATATTGTTCGATAGTTTCCGCGTTCTGTTGGATCACCTTTTTTTGGAATAAGCATAAGTATGGATCTCTCCTAGGTGGTTAGCCAGGTAGCTGTCTTCCAGATTTCTTGGCATAGACACGTGAGCACATCCAGTGCTGCATCCATTTGTTGAAACATTTCAATTAATATTCCATTAATTCCTGGAGCCTTGTTTTTCACCAATGCACTCAGTGCAGCTTTGACTTCTTCTTTCAGTACCCTTGGTTCCTGATCATGTGATACCTTCTGAAATGGCCGAACACCAGAGGAGCTGTGGAATGACATCAAGAACATCATACATGAAGAAAACAAGATGTCATTAAAAAGACAGGAAAGAAAGAAAAGACCAAAATGGATGTCAGAAGAGACTCTGAAACTTGATCTTGAATGTTGAGTAGCTAAAGCAAATGGAGGAAATGATGAAGTAAAAGAGCTGAACAGAAGACTTCAAAGGGCAGCTGAAGAAGACAAAGTAAAGTATTATAATGACTTGTGCAAAGACCTGAAGTTAGAAAACCAGAAGGGAAGAACATGCTTGGCATTTCTCAAGGTGAAAGAACTGAAGAAAAGTCTCAAGCCTCAAGTTGCAATATTGGTTTCTATGAGGAAAATATTAAATGACATAGGAAGCATCAAATGAAGATGTAAGGAATATGCAGAGTCACTGTACCAAAAAGAATTGGTCCATGCTCAACCATTTCAGGAGGCAGTATATGATCAGGAACCAACGGTACTAAAGGAAGAGGTGGAAGCAGCACTGATTGTTTATTGATTAGTTCACTTTAAAATAACTATAAGTATCCTAGTACATGTTAATGTAAATAACATATTTTATTTAAAAACTTTTTTTTCCAAAACAATAAGAAATTTTGTGAGGAGCATTGCATTGTTTTATATTTTTGCAAATCCCTTTAATGTCTAGATTCTCATATCTGCTTTTGCATTCAAATTGTTTTGAAATGATATGGTTGAAGTATAATGAAATTTTGACTTCACACAGATATGTATTTGGAAAAAAGTGAATTGTAATAACAGTGTAAGAGATTTACAAAGCAGGAAAAATCATTAATTTAATTCGATCTTGACTCTTGAGTACATGTTGTTTTAATAGTCTATGTGGCAAAAGGGGAAGTACCCTTAAAAAACATATCGCATCCTAAAATATAATGGCTGTCTTAAGGAAAATCACCTCTATGATTGAGATGCAGGTTCAACTGGCTGCCTTTTTATTGGAACACCATTTTTGCTTGAAAAAAACAACTGACAGATATACTATAATTATTCAGATGTGTTTTGGCAGACATTTTCTCAAGACTGAAGTAAACCTGCTATTTCAAGGAGAAAAACTGACAATATTTGTTGCAATGATAAACTTCAAGCTTTCAAGGAAAATTTAGAATTTTGGAAAACTCGTAAGTGTCAGTTCTTTTTTTTTCAACTAGGAGTGTATGGTTATAAAGAATCCAATGACTATTAGACTACTAATACAGTTTGGTGTAGCCACAATGATTCATGCAAAGGTGATAACAGTCTTACTATCAGTGCTTTTGCACTGTCAATACACATGTCAACCAAATAAAAAAGGGTAAATGGTAACAGGTTATTATTATTAAAATAGTTTTTCACCTTATTGATCCCCTTAAAGGGTCATAAGCACCAGTTGAGCTTCATAGACCATACTCTGAGAAAAGCTGAGTTAGGGAAGAATGGGATGGGACAGAAATGTATCCCAAATCTTTCTCATTGACTGACATATGCTGATAGAATGAAGTCCTCACATTAATCCCATGAAAAGGGAGGGCTATTTCTGTGCATCAACTATCCATCCCAATAATCCCGTCCTTAGTCTCAGTAGTAGATAAGTTCATGATCCATACATTTAGGTGGATGTTGTCAGGAAGAACGTGATGGTTATGAATTTTTAGACCATTGATTGACTGTATCTGAGTCCCCTTACTGTAGCTAAAGGGGTAAGTCAAGGAGTAGTTTGGCTTTCATTAAGTCATCCAAACAGGGTGTTTGCTGCAGCAGATTCAGGTTGTAACCAGAGCTTCATTTTTTTCATTGTGTTTTCATTCCTTGCTTGTTAGCAGATGCAGGGTCTGCTGCATATTTTCCTTTGTCCCCAAAGATTGTTACGTGAGATGCCGGCAAGCTTATTTTTACATTATTTAGGTACAACATCTGTTTTATAGAGACAAGGAGTAATTCTTGTTGACTCAACTATGTTATCTTGCTTAGTGAGATAAAGTTTAGTAACACCCAAAGCTAAAACATTTTTGTGGTCAGCAGTTACTGACTGGAACGAGGTTATTACTTTTATTTACTTCTCACAGTACTTTCAGTACATGAACTGCTGACATTTGCTTTCTTTATCCCAAGTTGAGAAAATTACACGCAAACCTACAAGGACTCTGTTTCCTATAGCAAATAAAGGTACGATTTTGTTTTAGGGGGCTAAAGAATGCCTTTTCGTCCAAAGCATGATGTTCTCTATTGATATATCCCAAAATTTCTCACTGCTATAAAAATGAGGTATTAATCTTTGTACTGATTTCAATCTTTGTTTCATTTTTTATATTTCTACCTGTCTCATTTTTCTCTCATCTATTATTATTTTAATGCCCTCTCATTTACTTTATGAATTCCTATAAACCATTTTAAATAAAAAATGAAGACTAGAAATGACTTCTCATATGTTTATCTCCCCAAATTCACCTTTTGTCTGTTTTTTTTTTTTCTCCTCTCATGGCAAATTTAAATGGCACAGATAGTAGTGGTGTGTCTCTGGTTCTTACATGTAAGGGTTTGTATACAAAGCCATGACTCTTACAGTTGAGTGATGCCTGAAACTGAAACAGGCAATGGTATATTGGGGAAATGGATTGGATGACTACAGAAAATGATGTAGTATTACAAGGAATCCTCAAGAAAATTTCCCCATGGGACATAAAATCCTCCTGATCATCAGTCATAAATGCTTACTTTCCTTTCATTTGATAATTAGTAGAGAACACTAATACATTTAGGCAAGTGTTCCTAAGAATATATGCTGAAGGCCACTGCAAAGGACATCTACATTTTGTACTAAGGAAGAATGACGAGTGTTATTAAGAGCTATATGCTTCCTTAGAGATTTAGATGTCTATTTATAAGATTCTGAAGTTTAATGAAACTGTACTTGTGGGATGATATATTCAAAGTGCTGAAAGTATCCTGTACTGCAAAGTTATCCTTCAAAAAGGAGGGTGGCATTAAGTCATTCCCAGATAAACAAAAGATGAAGGACTTCCTGGCCCTATAAAATCTGAATTAGGATTATTTGTTTAACCCCTGGTGGATAAGTGGTTAAGAGCTCAGCTGCTAAACAGAATGTGGGCAGTTTGAATCTACCAGCAGCTCCTTGAAAACCCTATGGGCCTGCTCTACTCTACCCTATAGGGTTTCTATGAGTGGGAGCCAACTTGACAGCAATGGGTGTGGGTTTTCATTGTTTGATATGACTTATATGTGGACCTGTTGGATTTGATCCTCTACTTGGATGGACCTATGGTATCTGCAAGGCTTTCATGCACAGACATGAGGCTGGATACTGCTGACTCTTTGCTGTCCAAATCTCTGCACAACACTTTTATTCTGATTATTCCCTAAATAAAACAAGAGCATATTTATATTTTTGAAAAGTGAGGTGGCCAATTCATTTTATAAATATTTTGATTCCTCTAACCACACACTAAGGACCCCTGGTGGCACAGTAGCTAAAGAGATCAATTGCTAACCAAAAGGTCAGAGATTCTAAACCACCAGTGGCTCTGTGAGAAAAAGATGTGGCAGTCTGGTTCCATAGAGATTTACAGCCTTGGAAACCCTATGGGGTCGCTATGAGCCTGAATTGATTAGATGGCTTTTTTTTTTTTTTTTTTTTAACCACATACTAACCAGGCATGCTAATTTAATGTTTGCAAAAGGAGTTTGGGTCATTTTGGCAAGATTTTGTTATATAATCGTACCAAATCTCTCCCCCTATTCTATTCAACTATGACACATTTATATCACATGTAAAGACATTTGCACTATTGTGTTATCAACATCTATGTAGTAGAGTGGTTAAAAGTACAGTTTTCTGATTCCATTTCTTGCCATCATGAAGTAACTACTAGCGGATCAACTCTGGCACCGTAAATAATTTTAAAACTGGAGAAAGCATATGAAATAACTGTTTCCAGGCATTGATAACAGGAGTCCCAGGACTGCAATCTCTAAGGGAAAGGAAACAAATTAAGTTAGTTACATGACTGCTCTCATTTCCTGCCTGGATGTACCTTCCTGACTACAGTGCAGGGAGAAGTTCTAAGACAGCACATAGATCTCACCAATCTGCAGAGACAGAAGTTGGAACTGGAGACTACTGAGGTGGCTGGAATTTTCAGGGAAAAGTACCAGAGAAGAAGGTTCACAAATTTGCATATGCGTTCCCTTTCATCTTTGTCTTTTTACATACTGCTTTTTATAAAAAAAAAAAGTAGCTATGAGTTGGAATCGACTCGACGGAAGTGAGTATTTTTGGGGGTTATAAAAAAAAAAAAGTAGCATAGCACACTGATGAAAATGGAGCCTTGGTGGCTCAGTGATTAAGAGCTATGGCAGCTAACCAAAAGGTTGGCAATTGAAATCCACCAACTGCCCCTTGAAAACCATATGGAGTAGTTCTACTCTGTCCTGTAGGGTCATTATGAGTCTGAATTGACTTGATGGCAACTGGTCTACTTATAAAAATATCTCACGGGGAGGGGGGGTGATGGGAGGGCAGTTGGTTAAAAAAAAAAACCCTCGTTAGTTGTGTAAAAATGTGATACTAAGCTGAACATATGCAAGTTGAGACTCCAAGAGAGCAGGTAAATGATGACCGCCAGAGGAAGCACTACTAGGGAGCTATGACCTGAAAATCTACTGCAGCTTCCACAGAGTAGATGTTCTAATTCCAATGAGCTACTAGAGAAAGATCTCTTTTAATGCCATAGCTAGCAGAGAGGCCACATCTTAGTGGGCTAATCTAGCTTTAGCTAGTAGTAGGGCTAATCTAGCCCTCAAGGAAAGGCTATTCTCTACTATAACTAACAAAGCTTTAAAAAAAATAAAAACAAAAACTTCAGAAGAGTGAAGAATATGTGTAACTAAATTAAGTTCCTGATAAATAAAAAAATCACTACTTTATTAAAGAAGACAATAAAATTCAAATAATGTAATATCAATAATATCAGTATATAGTGAAAAATAGACATGCCAAAAGCAGTTGATGAGACTGGTAACCAGGAGAAAAATCAGTCAATAACAGAAATGGCAGAGATGTCAGAATTAGCAGATAATGACTTATAATAACTATTAAAAATAAGTTTAAGTATTTAAAGCAAAATCTGATTACAAAGAGGAAATGATTTGAGAGTATCAGTAGGGAAATGGAAACTATAAAAGAACCAAATTAAAAAAAAAAAATAGAACTGAAAAGTATATGTAATGAATAGCTCAAAAAAAAAAAAAAAAAGCCTAATCACTGTATTAGGGCTGTTATAACAAAGTGACACAAACTGGGTGGCCTAAAACAACAGAAATTCGCTCTTTCATAGTTCTAGGGGCTAGAAGTCTGAAGTCAGGGTTTTGGCAAGGCCATGCTCTCTCTGCAGGCTCCAGAGAAGATCCTTCTTTGTCTCTTGCAGCTTCTTTTAGCCCCAGGCATAACTTCAATTTCTGCCTCTGTCTTCACATGGCTGTCTTCCCTCTGTCTGTATGTGTGTCTTCATATGGTGCGTTCCTAAATGCACCTCTTCTCTTATAAAATCACCAGTCATGTTGGATTAGGACACATCCTATTCCAATATGACCTCACGTTAACTGATTACATCAGCGAAGACTTTCATATAAGGTCACATTCAGAGATACTGGGGGTTAGGACTTGAATATATTTTTTGGGGGAGGATGCAAATCAACCCATAGCAATCACTTAGCCTAACATCAGATTAGAAACCGTAGAGGAAAAAAACAGTGAACCTGAAATGATACGACAGAAACTATACATACTAAAGCATAAAAAAAAAAAAAGCATAGTGAGGAAAAAAAAAATGGATCAAAAAAAATTTGAAGAAATATTGGTTGACAATATTTCTAGGTTTATGAAATCTGCAAAGGTATAGATCTAAGCTGCCTTATAAACTCCGTACAGGACAAACACACACACATACGCAAACATACCGAAGAATGTCATAATTAAAATGATGCTTTTAAGAATCACGCTAGCATCATGTCACTGACTGAACACAACACAGGGAGGAAAGGCACGTTTTCTCATTTACTTCTTATGATTACTGCATGTTGGCAAATTAGTAGAATGATGTCCAGCCAAGGCTGAGGATCATCTACTTCCAGGAATAAACATTATCAGTGATGAATGAATACCAGCTGTGCCATGAAATAGACTGACAGGTATTTTTTTAATTTTTGGATGATATTTGTCTTTCAAATTTATCATAAAGAGTTGTTGCTGAATCTGAGAAAGTGAGTCTTTGTATGGCATGCTCAGACTTGCCAATGATCTGAACGCTGGTCTTTGAGAAAGCAGTTTTACTGCAACATGAAGAGCAAGGAGCTAGGAAGTTCCTCAGATCTGACCTCCTGAACTATGGGGAAGCAGAGCTTATACATAAATTGGGCAGCAAGACGGCAGCCATGAAGATGTACTGAGGAGGGAAAATTCTAGAAGGAAGATGTTGCAGGAATTATGGTGGCCAGGAAACAGGAGGTGATGTGGTTCTTGTGAGACCTTTCACTTCAGAATGGGGCCCGGGTGATGATTTTCCTTCTGATTCATTCCACCTGTTGCTGCGTCTTCTGTTGAGGTCGATTAATGGTCACAGCTGGCCCTTCTGAGCATGCGGGGTAGGACAAATCTGGTTTGGGCTGGTTTAAGGCAGTCTTTTCTGACTAATGGAAATTTACTGGCGTTCGTAGGCTCAAGTTACAGAGTGATAGCAGTTTTAATATTGACAGTGATTCTACTTTGAAGAATTCATTTTCTATCATACTTTTTGTAAGCATTTGTTTCAAGTTAATTAAAGAATATCTTGAGATTTTAAGCTACCATTTGTAGCTATGTATTCGGTTGAACCAGGAACTTATGTATTGTTGTTGTTGTTATTAGGTGCTGTTGAGTTGGTTCCCACTCATAGTGAGCCTATACACAACAGAATGAAACATCGCCCAGTCCTGCGCCATCATCATGATCGTTGTTATGCTTGAGCCTATTGTTGCAGCCATTGTGTCAATTCGTCTCATTGAGGGTTTTCCTCTTTTTGCCAACCCTCCATTTTACCAATTTATCTATATTATGTAATGAAAACAATAAATAAATTAGATGTTGATGATAATTTACAATAGAAACTATAATTCGATAACCTTTGATTTCAAATTTTTGTGTTTATCTAAACACCTTCAATTTTCTCGTTGACATTATAGGAAATAAAGTTATAAATGTAATTTTCAAAATAAATTTATACCAACAAATTTCCATTTTTTATGTATTTACTTATTGGGATTTCATGTAAGATTTTATTTGAAAAAAATAGTGTTTATTTGCTAACAACAAGGGGAAACTGACAGGAAGTTAGGAATTCTGTGAAGTCTAATTTTAGACATTTAGAGCTTGAAGTGGCAACATAAACTCACAATACAGAGTGTATTTATAAGTTAACCTCATAGATTTCTAAGAAAGTGAGTGTGGAAGAGTACTCCTAAGAAGTGAAAAAGGAAAGGGAATAGCAAAGAGCTAAGTTTAAGTTTTAAAGGCATCTTACAGTAAGGAAAAGAAAAGAGAGAAGTCATAGTATACATTGAAAAACTTATTTCTAGCAACCCTACTTGAAATACACATATTGTCTAACACACAGTATTAATATATTGCATTCATGCTGTAGAGTGAGATTATTGCAAATATGCCTAGATTTGAAAGCCCTTATGCAATGTGCTATTGATGCTCTTTACATTGAGAAATGGATTCTATTTTCCACTCCTTTGAATCTGGCCTTGGATCTTGCTTTGATCAATAGAATGTGGCATTATTGAAGCTGTACAACTTCTGAGCTAAAGAGTCAAGAGTTCTTATGCTCTATTGTAATACAGCCATCACATGTTAGAAAGTTTCTTCGTTTATTTGTTTATATGCTATATTTCATTAAGTTCCTTGGAATTTGTTGCCAGTACTTCACTCCCTTTGTTGAACAGAATGTGTAGCTTAATTGTTGGATGCCATTGAGTTGGTTTTCTACTCATCACAAGCCCAGATCCCATGTGACAGTGTCGAACTACCCCATAAGGTTTTCTAAACTGTAATCTTTACAGAGAGCCCAGCTGGCACAGTAGTTAAAAGTGCTTAGAAAGGTCCGCAGCTCAAACCCACCAGCCATTCCTCGAGAGAAAGATGCTTACAGCCTTGGAAACCTAATGGGGCAGTTCTACTCTGTCCTGTAGGGTTGCTATGAGTCAGAAAGGAATTGATATCAGTGGGTTTCGTTTTTTTTTTTTTTTTTTAATCTTTACAGAAGCAGATTGCTGGGTTCTTCTTCCACAGAGCCCCTATGGTGGGTTTGAACTGCCAGCCTTTTTGTTAGCAGCCGAGACCTTAACTGTTTTACTAAAAATATTGCCACAGATGTTTTAGTGAAAAATATTGTAAGATGACTGAAACAACTTTCATGACAAGTTTCCTATTACAGTACTGATTTCTGATGTGACTTTATTCACATTAACATTAATAAGCATAAAAAAATATGAAAATTAAATAAGTGAACCTAATTTATCTCTGTGAGTCTCAAAGTCACAAACTGAAACTATGAATAATAAGTAAATAGATGAAGGCAAAAAAAAAATGATACATGATCCCTTTGCATTTGTCATATGACATGTTTACTGTGATAAGAAGACTCTGCCATAGACTTCTCAGTGTGTCATTTTATTCATTCTTTGCTGGCATTCTAGTCAACCTTATTTTGACACATGTGACAAGTTAAATAAAGGAGGAAAACATGCTTGTGAAGATACTTATACAATTGAAACATATGTATATTTTCTTATAAAGAGATAACAGAAACCCCTAATGTTGACTATTTGAGGGAATTTTATTTCGATCCCTGGGATTATTAGAAAGTTAATGTTTAACTCAATTAATATAGCAAAAAAAAAAAAAAAAACACTCTGGCATTTGAAGATTTTATTTTTCACTAGAAAAATTCAGGACATAAAGGAACTTAGAATAGTGACTAGCAGAATTTGTAGAATTGTGATAATTATTATTACCGAAAAAACAAACCAAACCTGCTGCTGTTGAGTTGATCCAACTCATAGCGACCCTATAGAACAGAGTAGAACTGTCCGTTTCCAAGGAGCACCTGGTGGATACGAACTGCTGACCTTTTGGTTAGCAGGCATAGTTCTTAACCACTACGCCACCCGGTTTCCCTTATAAAATATACTTGGAGCTATTTTAATTTTCTTTTCACCTCTTCATAAGCATTTTACAGTCACATCTTCCTATATCTACATCTGACTAGATTAAAATATCATGAATTTTCATGCAGTAATTAGGGTCTCTCATAAGTTTATTTCTTAAAAACGAACTGAAGAGAAAATAGAGTTTTTTCGTATTCTGAAATTTTTTTAAAGACACATTTTCTATTATTTTTACTCACTATGAGAATGGGGCTGTGATAATTTTTATAGAAATTTAATTCACATAGTCAAATCAAAATTTTCACAACTGAAAACTTCTACATTTCCTTCTGACTCTAGAAAAATCAGTTAGAAAACAGCCTCCCATGCCAGAGATTTTTGGATCCTTTTCTCATACCAGCATAGCACATTAACTTATTCAACTTAATCAATAGTCTTTGTTCTTCTTGCTAAAACCCTTTGCTGTCGAGTCGATTATGACTCATACTGACCCTATAGAATAAAGTAGAACTGCCCCATAGGGTTTCCAAGCAGGGCCTGGTGGATTTGAACTGCCGACATTTTGGTTCTGAAGATCAATGAAATCATAGCTAATCAATTATGTGGGAAGAAAAAAAGAATTATCACACAAGCATTTAATAGACTGTTTTATCAATCATTAAAACCCAGTGCGATAAAATATATAATTTCTTCCTGAGATGCATTTACAAAGAAAAATGAAGTCTTTTGTTTGGGCATAAATGAAACACTGCATTCACCATTACCTATTCTTTAAGCAGCTTAAAAAAATAAAAGTTGTTCTTAGTGCCATGTGACATGCCCAGATTTTGAGACATCACCTATATTCTTGTTAGCTGAATTTTAGTTAAACAATAAACTTTCAGTAAATGTTACTTATTAAGAATGACTGTGACTTATCTTAATATCACCTCTTTAACAATTAAATAGTAATGTGAGCTCATATAGATGACTAAAAATTTTTACCTCCAAACTTTTTATTAAAATCACTGTAAAGATGTTACCCAGATTGATGACTAATGGGAGGCTTGTTTACTTTAGTCCTCTAATTCTGGGAATTGGAGCCATAATTTGTCAGACTCTGAAGATCTAATACTAATTTTTAGTTACAGTTTCACAAAGAGACAAATTATTTGATGTGGTATCAAGGAAAACAGCAACACTAATGTTCATATTTTTTATCCTTCTTTCTTCCTTATCACCTTTTTAAAGATGCCAAAAAGATGTCTTGATGATGGGGTAGTTGGAAACTGGGATAAAATCTTTTGGCTCCCTGAAAATGTCAGCATACAGAGGATGAAGACCACCAGAAAAGGTACTAATATTTATAGGCGAATAAAAAAGAAAATGTTGTTTGTATCTATTTCTGTCTTTAAAACTTATCTAAAATAACATTGGTGCTTCAAAGCATACACAATAATAACGTCCTGTGGGATTTATAACAATATCAGAGTAAATTTTGAGGCAAGAAGAGGGCTGAAATGGGATTGTATTATTGTAAGTTTCTTACGGTGTTCAGAAAGTCGTATAAAACTACGTGAAGGTATTCAATGTTGGGTTAAAAATGCATATTTAATCCCTAGTCTCTGGCAGTCCTTTAAAATACAAAAGTGGCATAGCTAAAATATCCATAAAGAAATTAAATGGAATGCTAAAAAAATAGACAATTTACACAAAATAAGGCCGAAAGCAGAGGAACAAGGAAAAGATGAGACAAATAGAAAATACATACTAATATACTGAAATAAAAACAAGCAAGTTGATAATTATTTTAAATGTTCATTGTATAAAACACTGATTAATACATGATGATTGTTAGACTGGATTATGATAAACACACTTAAAATATAGAATTGCAGACAGATTGAATGTAAATAGTTAACAGAAATATGCTTTGCAAACTCTAATTGTAAGAAGCTGATGTTGGTATTTTAATGTCATTCAAAATAAATGTCAAGACAAAGACAGTTACTGCAGATAAAGAGGGGCATTTTCTAATGATAAAAAAAGAGTTCATTAAGAAAACAAAAAACTGTAAATATGCGTGTACTTGAGATTCAAATTATATGAAGCAAAATTTGATAGGATTAAATGAGAGATACCATATTCTGGGACACAAAAGATATCTCAATAAAATTCAAAGGTTAAAAATCTTGAATATTAAGTTTTTAACAACAGAATTTTTAAATTTGAACCATTAACATAAGTAAAAAAAAAATCCTTAAGTAGATGAATTAAGAAACAGACAGCTAAATAGCCTATAAATATGTTCATACAAAAACACCTAAGTGTACAAATGGGGCTGAAGCTGTGCTTACAGGAAAATTGGAAATTTTACAAGACTTTATTAAAAAAAATAAATAAGTAAAAATTAAGCTTCTACAATAAGAGATGGAGAAAAAAATTATACTGAAAGGAAGTAGAAGATAGGAAATAATGAAAATAAGAGCTGTAATACATGATATAGAAAACAAACAATGCAGAAGATCAACAAGTCAACAGTCACCATACTTACTCAATCTGTATGCTGAGCAAATAACCCGAGAAGCTGAACTATATGATGAAGAACGGGGCATCAGGATTGGAAGAAGACTAATTAACAACCTGCAATATGCAAATGATACAACCTTGAGTGCTGAAAGTTAAGAGGACTTGAGCACTTACTGATGAAGACCCAGTACTACAACCTTCACTATGGATTGTTGTCCTTGTTGTTGTTAGGTGCAGTCAAGCTGGTCCCAACTTATAGCGACCCTATGCACAGCAGAACGAAGCACTGCCTGGTCCTGTGCCACCCTTACAATCGTTGCTATGCTCAAGCTCATTGTTGCAGCCACTGTGTCAATCCACCTCACTGAGGGTCTTCCTCTTTTCCACTCACCCTGTACTTTGCCAGGCATGATGTCCTTCTCCAGGGACTGATCCCTCCTGAAAACATGTCCAAAGTATGTGAGATACAGTCTCACCATCCTTGCTTCTAAGGAGCATTGTGGTTGTACTTCTACCAAGACAGATTTGTTCGTTCTTTTAGCAGTCCATGGTATATCCAATATTCTTCGCCAACACCACAATTCAAAGGCATCAATTCTTCTTCGGTCTTCCTTATTCATTATCCAGCTTTCACACACATATGATGCAATTGAAAATACCATGGCTTGGGTCAGGCTCACCTTAGTCTTCAAGGTGACATCTTTGCTTTTCAACACTTTAAAGAGGTCCTTTGCAGCAGATTTACCCAATGCAATGCATCATTTGATTTCTTGACTGCTGCTCAGTATGGATTACACCTCAACATGAAGAGAACAAAAATCCTCACAACTGGACCAATTGCAACGTCATGATAAATGGAGAGAATATTGAAGTTGTCAAGGACTTCATTTTACTTGAATCTACAATCAACGTTCATGGAAGCAGCAATTAAGAAATCAAATGACGTTTGCATTGGACATATCTGCTGCAAGGTACTTCTTTAAAGTGTTGAAAAGCAAAGATATCACCTTGAAGACTAAAGTGTGCCTTACCCAAGCCATAGTGTTTTCAATTGCCTCATATGCATTCAAAAGGTGGGCAACCAATAAAGACTGAAAAGGAATTGACACCTCTGAATTACAGCATTGGTGAAGAATATTGGACATACCATGGACAGCCAAAAGAACAAAGAAATCTGTCGGAATGCTCCTTAGAAGCAAGGATGGCAAGACTTCATCTCACATACTTTGGACCTGTTATCAGGAGAGTTCAGTCCCTGGAAAGGAACATCATGCTTGGTAGAGGGATTAACGAAAAAGAGGAACATCTTCAATGAAATGGATAGACATGGTGGCTGCAACATGGGCTCAAGCATAACAAAGATTGTGAGGATGGTGCAGGACTGGGTGGTGTTTCGTTCTGTTGTAGGTAGGGTCACTATGAGTCAGAAATGACTCGACAGCATCTAAAAACAACAAATACACCAAAACCAAATGGCTCTTATTTCATGAATGCCTTTTTTTTTTTTTTTTAATATTGGAAGATCAATCAATGAAACTCACCATTTTAATAAAATAAAGGAGAAAAACCATGAAATTATAAGAATTTTCCTTTTTTGCTTGACTCCTTTTCTTTATTTTCTTTGCAATAACAGAGGGGTGGACAATTATCACAATTTTCATAGTCTTTTATTCAGTGTGCATTTACTAGCTTATTGCAAATGAAAAATATGTCAGCCATAGGTCTTAGTGGCATTAAGTTTTGATTTTAAGAATATTCATAAGAATATTAGAAAATATAAAGGTTGAATAATGAAATGAAGGCAACATGACTCTTTAAGATTATTCCCTTCAAATGTATTTTTTGGAAGAGAGAAAATGCTGATTTGAGTAATCATTGCTACTTACCTTTAAGTCCTAGCCTTTGAAAACTTTTTACAGCCCAGGCTCATTTTTTCTTTACTCCTTTATTTTTCTAAATTTCAAATGTTTTGCTTATTTTGCAAATTCACCTACATTATTTGGGTTTTGTTTGCTTTACCTTTAAAGAAGGTGCTGCACTATATAATCAGAATGTCCCAAGTTTTTCAATATGAGGCACAAAAAGCTTAAAAATGAATCTCATTTTAAATGGTTTCTTTGAAAAGGGCCACTTGCTAGGTGAATCCACACAATGCTAACCAAATTCCTCCAGTATTTCTACCGTGGAGGGTCATCTTGTTCTCCTCCTCTTTATTTACAGCTGTAGTTTCCAAGCAAGTAGGAGCTGGGAATCACTGATAAAAGAAGGTTGTGCTCCAAGCAGTGTTTACTAATTCCACTAAAATCGCAGATAATAAATGTTATCAGGGATGTTCTGAGACAGAAAATCCTTGAAATCAAAGAGAAGCCACAAAAAATTATGATTTTTAAAAACCTAATCTTTTTCGAAGGTGTACGAATCTAATGGTAGGAATGAACAAATGAGAAAAAAAGGTTAAACAATGAGACTATGTCATGTACTGCAATAATTTAGAAAGTTAATGACATTTTCAGTTTTTGAATATTTAATTCAATGAAGAATAGTAAATTCTATGAGTAACACTATCAATGGAAACTAAGAAATGTTGTATATATATATATAGATATATATGTATAATCTCTCCAGGACCTATTTGATTAGCCACCAGATAATCAGTCATTATAGCAAGACCTCAGTTTTCTTATCTGTAATATGAAGGATGTGGAGTCATTAATCTTTTCAGTTTTAAATTCTATGATTCTTTGTTGAGCCATATTTCTTATCACATACTCAGATTGGTAAATGATATTTAAGAGAGTAATTACATTACAATTCTTTATTATTTCATGGAATTGTGCTAAGATAAAGCTTGAATATTAATAGGACTAAAAAAAAAATTTTTTATTTGCTATTTATTGAATATTCACAGCAAGTTCCTAAAATTAAAAAAAAGGAAGTTCTCTGCTCCCTTCCTATATATATCGCATATTATTTGAAATCAAGATACAATTTTTATATTAAAAATAAGAAATATAAAACACCAAAGTAATTGGTTCATCTTCTGAGTTATGGAGATGTCATCAGTGAAGAGAAGGCAGTAACTATTAGAACTGATAGTAATGAATTGGAGTGTAGGAAAGAAAGGAACTGTATGTAACCTGGAAAATTATTGAGTTTTTTTATTCTTTTTTTCTTTAAATTTCCTTTATTTTGTTGTCATTGTTGAGAATATATACAGCAAAACATACAGGAATTCAACAGTTTCTACATGTACAATTTGGTGACATTGATCACATTCTTTGAGTTATGCAACCATTCTCACCTTCCTTTTCTGAGTTGTTCTACCCTTATTAACAGAAGCTCACTGTCCCCTAAGGTTCCCTTCCAATCTTTGCTGTTGTCAGTTTGATCCCATTAACCCATTTCAGTCAAGTAGATTCAGACTTATAACAACGCTGTAGGACAGAGTAGAACTGCCCCATAGGGTTTCCAAGGAGTGGCTTATGGATTCTAACTGCCAATCTTTTGGTTAGCAGCTGAGCTCTTAACCAATGTGCCACCAAAGCTCCAATAGATAGTTTTTAAAAGAGCATAATACTCAAGGTAGGCCTTTTTCACTAGTTAAGCTAAACTACTGTTTGATTTTGAGAAGACTTCAGAGGTATTTTTGGTTCAAGGATCAAAGATTACCTCAGGGCAATAGTGTCAGGGGTTCATCTACTAACCAGGATTTTTTTTTTTTTATTCTTAATTATGCTTAATCTGGATAAGGACCCATAATTAAGAATTTAAAAATTCTGGTAATTTTTCAGGTTATGTCCAGTTACTCTTTCTTATACTCTGATTATGGGTCCTTAATCTTGATAAGCAGGAGAAAGATGTAGTAGCCTGTTTCTGTAAAGATTTACAGCCTTGGAAACACTATGGGGCAATTCTACTCTGTTCTATAGGATTGTTATGAGTAGGAATCGACTTAATGGCAATGGGAATAATTTTGATAATAAGCTCCTTTACAAGAGACCCTGAGGTGAAAAAATGGTATGTCATTCTTAAAGTATTTGCAACTTTGGAAAGTGCATAAAGTCGAGGGGCTTATCACAGTGCACATTGTTGCTACTCAGCAAATGTTTATAGAATAAATGTAAAGAATTATTTTGTCACTTGGTTGAATGGTGAGGGTCTGATTTTCACAGTCATGATCAAAGAAGAAACATGAAAAGAGAAATACACACAGTTTATTTGCATTTTTAAAATAATATTTTATCATGTTTTCAGTGGAAGTGTACACAGCAAAACAGGTTTCTATTCAAGAATTTCAACACATGTTCAGTAATGTTTATTTCATTCTTTGCGTTGTGTCAACATTCTCATTTCTGTTCTAGTTGTTCCATTCTCAGTGACCTAGCCTCACAGCCCTGTGACCTTCTCATCTAAGCATTAGGGTATTCGTTGACCACTTGGTCTCATGTAGATGGTTTTCTAAAAGAATGCTGTACATAAGGGTGATACTCATTACTTTATGAACTAACCTGCTATTTAGCTAACAGGTGACTTGCGATAGTTTTGGTTTAAGTCTTACAGAATATGTTAGGGCGATAGTCTCAGGGATTCCTCCTGTCTCAGTCTGTCCATTAAGTCTGTTTTTTTTTTTTTTTTTTTAAGTTGAAGTTCTGTTCCACGTTTTTCTTCCTTTCTATCAGGATCCACCTGTGTGGTCCTGAACAGAACATTTGGTAGAGGTAGCCAGACAGTATCAAGTTCTGGTTTCAGGTTAGAAGAGAGAGTGGTTCATGAAGAGAATTAGCCCTGTAGACTGGTTTCATCCCTGAGTCTTGGGTTTCCTTCTTTCTCTTTTGCTCCAGGTGAGTAGAGTTGAATAGTTGTATCTTAGATGGCCGCTTGCAAGCTTTTAAGACCCCAGATACTACTCACTGGGAGGAGGTAGAACATAAACTTTATGAAATATATTATGCCAATTAACTGAGTTGTCCAATGAGGCTATGACCATAAGCCTCCAAACCAAGAAAACTAATCCAAAGAGGTAATTGGTTATGTATAAAAAGCATCAGTTTCCACTACTTGTCTGTCAGTAGTGGCTTGTGTGTTGCTGTGATGCCGGAAGCTATGACACTGGTATTTCAAATACCATCAAGGTCATCCATGGTGGACAGGTTTCAGTGGAGCTTCCAGACTAAGACAGAATAGGAGGAAGGACCTGGTGATCTACTTCAAGAAAATTGCTCAGTGAAAACTTTATGAATAGCAGCAGGACATTGTCTGATGTAGTGCCAGAAGACAAGCCCCTCAGGTTAGAAAGCACTTAAAATATGACTGTAGAAGAGCTGCTTCCTCAAAAGTGAGTCTATCTTCATGACATGGATGGAGTAAAGCTTTCAGGACCTTCATTTGTTGATGTGGCATGATTCAAAATGAGAAGAAACAGCTTCTAACATGCATTAATAATCATAAAGTGGACTGTGTGAAGTATGAATCTAGGAAAATTGGAAATCATCAAAAATGAAATGGAACATGTAAAGATCAATATCCTAAGCATAAGTGAGCTGAAGTGGATTGATATTAGCCATTTGGAATAAAAAAATCATATGGGCCACTATGCCAGGAATGACAAATTGAAGGGGAATGACATTGCATTCCTAGTCAAAAAGAACATTTCAAGATCTGAAGTACAATGCTGTCAGTGACAGGATAATATTAACATGCCTACAAGGAAGGCCAGTTACTATGACTATTATTTAAATTTACACACCAACTACTAATGCCAAAGATGAAGAAATTGAAGATTTTTACCAATATCTTCAGTCTGAAATTGAACAAACATGCAATACTGATGCATTCATAATTACAAGTGACTGTAACATGAAAATTTGAAACAAAGAAGAAGGATTGGAAGTTGGAAAACATGGTCTTGGTGATGGAAACAATACTGGGGAATGCATGGTAAAAAATTTGTAAGAACAACAACTTATTCATTGCAAATACCTTTTTTCAACAATGTAAATGATGACTATACATATGGACCTCACTGGATGCAATACACAGGAATCAAATCAACCATATCTGTGGAAACAGACGATGGAGAAGCTCAATATCATCAGCCAGAATAAGTCCAGGGGCGAACTGCGGAACAGACATTAATTGCTCATATGCAAGTTCAAGTTGAACCTGAAGAAAATTAAAACAAGTCCACGAAAGCCAAAATATGACCTTGAGTATATCCCACCTGAATTTAGAGACCATCTCAAGAATAGATTTGACATACTGAACACTATTGACCAAAGACCAGACAAGCTGTGGGATTATATCAAGGACATCATATATAAAGATAGCAAAAGGTCTTTTAAAATATAGGAAAGTAAGAAAAGAGTAAAATGGATGTCACAAGAAACACTGAAACTTTCTCTTGAACATAGAGTAGCTAAAGCAAATGGAGGAAATGATAAGGTAGAAGAGCAGTACAGAAGATTTCAAAGGGTGACTTGAGAAGACAAAGTAACATCATAATGAAATATGAAAAGACCTGGGGTTAGAAAACCAAAAGGGAAGAACACATTTGGTAATTCTCAAGCTGATAAAACTTCAGAAAAAAAAAAAGTCTCAGGTTGCAATATTGAAGGATTCTATGTGGATTATTCATTATGGATTACACCTCAAAATAAAACAAAAATCATCACGACTCAACCAATAATCAACATCACAATAAAATCGGAGAAAATATTGAAGTTGTCAAGGTTTCGATTTACTTGGATCTACAATCAATGCCTGCTGAGGAAATAATTCTAGAAGCTGGGCTATATGAAGAAGGACGGAGCATCAGGATTGGTGGAAGACTCATTAACAAGCTGCGTTATGCAGATGACACAACTTTGCTTGCAGAAAGTGAAGAGGACTTGATGCACTTACCTTTGAAGATCAAAGACCACAGCCTTCAGTATGGATTACGCCTCAACATAAAGAAAACAAAAATCCTCACAATGGGACCAATAAGCAATATCATGATAAAAATGGAGAAAAGATTGAAGTTGTCAAGGATTTCATTTTACTTGGATCCACAATCAACAGCCATGGAAGCAGCAGTCAAGAAATCAAGAAGCATTGCATTGGGCAAATCTCCTGCAAAGGACTTCTTTAAAGTGTTAAAAAGCAACGATGTCACTTTGAAGACTAAGGTGCACTTGACCCAAGCCATGGTATTTTCAGTTGAATCATATGCATGCAAAAGTTGGACAATTAATAAGGAAGATCAAAGAAGAATTGACCTCTCTGAATTGTGGTGTTGGCAAAGAACGTTGACCTTACCATAAACTGCCAAGAGAACGAAAAAATCTGTCCTGGAAGAAGGACAACCAGAATGCTCCTTGGAAGCAAAGATAGTGAGACTATGTCTTACATACTTTGGACATGTTGTCAGGAGGGATCAGTCCCTGCAGAAGGACATCATGCTTGATAAATTACAGTGTCAGCGGAAAAGAGGAAGAACCTCAACAAGTTGGATTGACACAGTGGCTGCAACAATGGGCTCAAGCATAACGATGGTTGTGGGAATGGCACAGGATAGGGCAGTGTTTTGTTCTGTTGTACATATAGGGTCACTGTGAGTTGGAAGCAACTTGATGGCGTGGAACAACAATAAAATCAATGCTCAAGGAAGCAGCAGTCAGGAAATCAACAATGTATTGCATTGGGCAAATATGCTGCAAAAGACCTCTTTGAAGTGTTAAAAAGCAAAGGTATCACTTTGAGGACTAAGGTGGGACTGACCCAAGCCATGGTATTTTCATATGCCTCATATGCATGCAAAAGCTAGACAATGACTAAGGAAGACCTCAGAAAAATTGACACCTTTGAAGTATGGTGTTGGAGAAGAATATTGGGTATACCCTGTACTGACAGAAAAATGAACAAATCTATCTTTTAAGAAGTACAGCCAAAGTGCTTCCTGGAAGCAAAGATGGCAAGACTGTCTCTCATATACTCTGGACATGTTATTAGGAGGAACTAGTCCCTGGTGAAGAATATCATGCTTAGTAAAATAGAAGATCAGAGAGAAAGAGGAAGACCCTCAGTGAGATGGGTTGACACAGTGGCTGCAACAATGGGTTCAAACTTGCCAATGATTGTGAAGATGGTGCAGGACTGGGCAGTGTTTTGTTCTGTTGTACATAAAGTTGCTATGAGTCAGAACTGTCTTGACAGCACCAAAGAACAACAACATATATACACACGCACACGTAATTATACATATACATATATATATATATAAACACACACACTTGTATTTTGGTTGTTGTTGTTGTTGTTGTGATATTATATATAGCATTTACCTAAACACATTTTTTGTATGTGTTTACAGCCTAGTATCATCAGTTATCTCAGTTAAACTGTGAACACTTCTTCCATATTTGGTGCTACCTTTTTCATTGCCACAAGTAAAAAGTGACTACTGTAAATAGAATGAATCCCCCTGTGATGGTTAAGATTGTGTGTCAACTTAGCTGGACCATGATTCTCAGTGTTCTGGAAGTTGTATAATGTTGTGATTACTTCCCTGTTGAGATTTGATACATGATCACCCCCATGATGGGATCTGCTGTGAGTGGTACCCCCAGGGGCGGGGTCTGTGATGGTTCAACATCCCCTCAGCCTTCATCTCTTCGACCTTCGCTGCCTAGTCCCTCTTGCTCCCTTTGTTGGGGCTTTTGCTTGTTCCACACTGTGCACCTGTCTCCTGTTCATCTGACCTCTTGGGACTTGAGCTAGCAGCTTACTTGTGATCTTGCCTGCTGATCTTGAGATTCATCAGTCTGCACAGGCTGCAACAGCCCTATTCTCTGGCCTGCTGATCCCGGGCTTGCCAGCCCCTGCTGCTATGTAAATCTGGAGAAGACTTTTTCTGCTCCATGAATGTGGAACATTAGAACCTCTAAAATCCGTGCAAAATCCAGTGAAAACCTTATGATTAGCAGTAGAAGATTGTTTGATATAGTGCCAGAAGATGAGCCCCTCAGGTCGGAAGACACCCAAAAGATGACTGGGGAAGAGCTGCTTCCTCAAAGTAGAGTCAACCTTAATGACATAGATGGAATCCAGCTTTACTGACCTTCATTTGCTGATGTGTGGCATGACTCAGAATGAGAAAAAGCAGCTGCAAATATTAATAATTGGAATGTAGGATGGAAGAAGTATGAATCTAGGAAAATTGGAAGTCATCAAAAATGAAATGGAATGCATGAACATTGATATCCTAGGCATCAGTGAGCTGAAATGGACTGGTATTGGCCATTTTGAATCAGACAATCATATGGCCTACCGTGCTGAGAACGACAAATTGAAGAAGAATGGTGTTGCATTCATCATCAAAAAGAACATTTCAAGATCTATCCTGAAGTACAATGCTGTCAGTGATAGGATAATATCCATTAACTGCCTACAAGGAAGACCAGTTAATATGACTATTATTCAAATTTACACACCAACCACTAAGGCCAAAGATGAAGAAATTGAAGTTTTTACCAACTTCTGCAGTCTGAAATTGATTGAATATGCAATCTGGATGCATTGATAACTACTGGAGATTGTAATGTGAAAGCTGGAAACAAAGAAGAAGGATCGATAGTTGAAAAATATGGCATTGGTGATAGAAACGATGCGAGAGATCACTTGACAGAATTTTGAAAGACCAACGACTTCTTCATTGCAAATACTTTTTTCCTACAACATAAATGGCAACTATGCACATGGACCTCGCCAGATGGAATACACAGGAAACAAATCAACTACATCTGTGGGAAGAGACAATGGAAAAGCTCAATATCATCAGTCAGAACAAGACCAGGGGCTGACTACAGAACAGACTATCAACTGCTCATATGCAAGTTCAAGTTGAAACTGAAGAAAATAAGAACAAGTCCACAAGAGCCAAAGTATGACCTTGAGTATATCCCACCTGAATTTGGAGACCATCTCAAGAATAGATTTGATGAGTTGAACACTAATGACCGAAGACCAGATGAGTTGTGGAATGACATCAAGGACATCAAACATGAAGAAAGCAAGGGGTCATTAAAGACAGGAAAGAAAGAATAGGCCAAAATGGATGTCAGAAGAGACTCTGAAACTTGCTTTCGAACATCAAGTAGCTGAAGTGAAAGGAAGAAGTGGTGATCTAAAAGAGTTGAACAGAAGATTTCAAAAGGCGGCTCAAAAAGACAAACTAAAGTATTGTGACATGTGCAAAGACCTGGAATGGAAAACCGAAAGGGAAGAACACACTCTGCATTTCTCAAGCTGAAAGAACTGAAGAAAAACGTTCAAGCCTTGAGTTGCAATATTGATGGATTCTATGGGAAAATATTAAATGATTCTGGAAGCATCGAAAGAAGATGGGAGGAATACACAAGTAATTATGCCAAAAAGAACTGGTTGACATTCAACCATTTCAGGAGGTACTGTAAGAGCAGGAACCAATGGAACTGAAGGAAGAGGTCCAAGCTGCACTGAAGACATTGGCAAAAAACAAGGCTCTAGAGATTGACAGAATACCAACTGAGATGTTTCAACAAACGGATGCCGCCCGGGAAGTATTCACTCATCTATACCAAGAAATTTGGAAGACAGCTACCTGGCCACCTGATGGGAAGAGATTCATATTTATGCGTATTTCCAACAAAGGTAATCCTGCCAAATGTGGAAATTACCAAACAATATCATTAATATCACATACAAGTAAAATTTTGCTGAAGATCATTCAAAAGTGGCTGCAGCAGTAGATTGACAGGGATTGGCCTAAATTCAAGCCAGATACAGAAGAAGATGCAGAACCAGGGATATCATTACTGATATCAGGTGGATCCTGCCTGAAAGCAGAGAATATGAGAAAGATGTTTACCTCTGTTCTATTTACTATGCAAAGGCATTCGGCTGTGTGAATCATTACAAATTATGGATAACATTGCAAAGAATGGGAATTCCAGAACTTAATTGTGCTCGTGAGGAAACTGTACATGGAGCAAGAGGCAGTTGTTCAAATGGAACAAAGGAATACTGCATGGTTTAAAGTCAGGAAAGGTATACTTTAGGGTTGTATCCTCTCACCGTACCTATTCAATCTGTATGCTGAGCAAATAACCTGAGAAACTGGACTATATGAAGAAAAATGAGGCATCCGAATTGGAGGAAAACTC